>NC_051214.1:3890051-3927551 GCF_015220715.1 Pygocentrus nattereri
GTGTATTTATATATGGATATAGATATGTTGTGTATTAATGTATTATTATTGCTCAGTGCATTAGCTAAATTAATAATATACTGCATATTATACATGTATATGCACCCAACCACCTGTGCGACGGTTATTTACCAATATTCACAACATCCAATCCAATATATATACATACTGATCAGACCTAACATCATGACCACCTCCCCGTTTCTACGCTCACTGTCCACTTTATCAGCTCCACTGACCGTATAGTTTCACTCTGTAGTTCTACAGTTACAGACTGTAGTCCATCTGTTTCTCTGATACTCTGTTACCCTGTTCTTCAGTGGTCAGGACCCCCATGGACCCTCACAGAGCAGGTACTGTTTGGGTGGTGGATCATTCTCAGCACTGCAGTAACACTGACGTTGTGATGGTGGTGTGTTGGTGTGTGTTGCGCTGGTCTGAGTGGATCAGACACAGCAGTGCTACTGGAGTTTTTAAACACCTCAGTGTCACTAGAACTAGAACACCAGAAACAAGCAGGTGGTCATAATGTTATGCCTGATATACAAACTACATCACACATCTGCAATGCACTAAGTGATCAAAAGCCCTCTGTCTAATTCAAATTCAAAGCCGTCTGAATGGATCTTTTGTTGTAACCCACATTTTTACTGAGCGTAAATCCTGCTCACATGCTGGCCACGGGCTGATTTTCATAATCCAAGAGAAGCACTTTCAGCAAAACACAGAGAACCCTGCGATACTTTCTTTAAATCTGGACTAGGGGTCTGCAGCATACCTATGTACACCGTGAAAGTGAACTCTAGGGGGCAGCGTCCAAACCAGAATGTACAGAAAATGCAGAGCAACGTCTCATGTTTTTCCTCTCTCTCCAATTTTACCGAAAAGCAAAGTAAATATCATCTCAATTTCAATCATTTTGCTCATCGTGCTCTTTCTGCAGTGTTTACTTTTAGTTTAGATACTAAGAATCTATTTTACTAAAAATCTATTTCAGACTCATATATTTAAAAAAAGAAACATCCAAATGACAAATCAAATGGCTTAATTTTATTATATGAGGAAAAATTTCCAAGAACATTTTTCTAAATTTGACTAAAGCTCTATGTGAAAACTTTTTGAGGGGGGGAATTTAAAATATATCTTTTATATTAACTTATTTCTATTTGCCATAGAAACGCATTGAACAAAGTGTGTCCAAACTTCTGACTGGCGCTGCAAACAGCCAATAACAAACAGGATGGGTTTTCTTACCAGGCCAGTTGAGGTGGGCACCAAACCGCAGGGCGAGGGTCCGCAGCCAGAGGGTTTTATGAGTAAGCTGGTCCCAGTCCACACCCTGAGGGCTCTGCAGGAGAGTAAAGGTCATGAGGCTCCAGGGGCTGAGGACCATGTTCTTCTCCTGCAGCCGCACCAACAGGTGAGCCACGCCGTTCACAAACTCCTGCAGCTCCGCACTCGCATTCAGCGGCAAACCTCTGACACAGAAAGAGGAGTGAAGACGCAGAAAAGAGTCAGAGATGCCATCAAGTCCATGGATGCACATGAATGCCACCACAATGTCCTGTTTACCAGTGGGTATCTCAGTCCGAATTGGGGCGTGTCAACAAAAAAGCAATGGTATCTGCTTAGAAACTGACAGTATTTCAGTTATTCATCAGCCACAACCTTAACCCTGCAGGCTAAAACCATCCACACATGAAAATACAGCTGTTTGCACATCTGAGTGGATCAGACACAGCAGTGCTGCTGGAGTAAAATATCCAGCCAACAGCGTCCTGTGGGCAGCGTCCTGTGACCACTGATGAAGGACTAGAGGATGACCAACACAAACTGTGCAGCAGCAGATGAGCTGTCGTCTCTGACTTTACATCTACAAGGTGGATCGACCAGTGTCTAATAGAGTGGACAGTGAGTGGACACAGTGTTTAAAAACTCCAGCAGCACTGCTGTGTCTGATCCACTCAGACCAGCACCACACACACTAACACACCACCACCACGTCAGTGTCACTGCAGTGCTGTGAATGACCCACCACCCAAACAGTACCTGCTCAGTGAGGGTCCATGGGGGTCCTGACCACTGAAGAACAGGGTAACAGAGTATCAGAGAAACAGATGGACTACAGTCTGTAACTGTAGAACTACAGAGAGCAGCTATACAGTAAGTGGAGCTGATAAAGTGGACAGTGAGTGGAGAAACAAGGAGGTGGTCATGATGTTATATCTGTACCTCATTTCCAACCAAAACCGCTTGAACACGAATCAAGTCGTATTTATAACCTTCAAAGTTGTAAATAGTCCAAGAGAACACTATTGGCCTCTGTCTGGGTGTGTAGGATGGCCCCCCGCCTCCCCCCATCACTCAGCGTGATGCTAGTCATCGCAGGCGTCTGTTGGCTGAAGTAACAGAACTGGTGATTGGCGCTTTCCTCAGAGCGTGTTTGGCTGTCCAGTGACGTCGTGCGGGTCTCGGAGGAAGCCTGTACTAGCCTTCGCTCTTCTAGTGCTGGGAGTACTGTGTGATTGGAAGAGTCTTAAGCGGTGGGTGGAACTGGATATGACTAAATTGAGGAAAAATCCAAAAGATCTCCTCTACTACCTTCAAAAACAACTGTGGTATGGATTGAAAGTCTGGAATCTGCACTTTCCACACAATTTGTCCACTTTTTTCAATGAGCTACGAGTAAGACACAATTCAAACAAGATTATATCATGCTTCTTTAACCTTCACAGGTCTTTCATTTATACTTCAGGACCAGGCAACACCGTCCATCGCTGGGTTTTACCTGGGCACCAGGTTAAACTGCCCGCGGTTGACCCTTCCCTGAGCCAGAGCCCTTGCAGACACAGGCTTTCCAAAGCACACGTGCATGCAGCCGTAGTCGTCCTCCAGAACCTTCCGAGCCTTCAGCAAACCCTGCGCACACATAAACACACCAGCTACTGTACTGGCCTGGAATTAGGAGTAATAGATTAGAACTCTTAGTCTTAGATTTCCACCAGAGACTTTATCCAAGGATAAAACAGATGGGCCGCACCGTTGTGGTCTCTTTGGGTTTGGGGACACCCAGCAGCTCGTGAGCAAGGAGGGTTTCTTCTAGAACGCGGTCATAGCTGATGCTGACCGGAACCAGAAGGACGTCATACACCTCTCCTTTAAAAAACGGCTCCAAGACCATCTGCATCAGACCTACGAAGATAGATGAGAATTCACAGAACATACAGAACACCATTATTGACCAATGGAGACCACCAGCAGAAACCTTTAATGGCTTCTATGAATTTTTAGCAGAGTTGCCATGAGTAAACTCAGCTTTTCCATGAGGAATGTCAGCTTACTCAGCTTTTCCATGAGTCAAGTTAACTTTTCCATGAGGAATATCAGCTTATTTAGCTTTTGCATGAGTAAAGTGAGCTCTGTCATAAGGATTTGGCTTCAGAATACCAAAACCGGGGATACACAGTCCAAAGACATGCAGTCAGGCCAACTGGACATGCTGAATTGCCCCTAGGTGTGAGTGACTGTCTGTGTCTGTCTGTCTGCCCTGTGCTGGACTGGCGACCTGTCCAGGGTGTGTCCTGCCTTTCGTCCGAAGACTGCTGGGATAGGCTCCAGCACCCCCCCGCGACCCTGACGGAGAAGCGGCTTAGATAATGGATGGATGGATGGATGGATGTATTGTAATGGAATACGTTACTGAATACATTTAGTACAGTGTATTCGGTATTCAGCCATCGCTACGCCTTCAGGGTATTTTGCCCAACTCTGACCAATAGTACAGTCAGCTTACCCAGCTTTGGCGTCAGAGACTTCAGGGTCCTGCTGCGCAGCCCTTCCACATAGAACTCCACAGGAGCAAAACCCGTCTGCAAAACACCCATCAAATACATGGCCATCAGCTTCTTAATGAAACACTGAACACCTTTCAGCAAGGTAGAGGTCTGCACTCCCGCAGACTCACACTGCACCTGCACCGCAATATCTTGCGGCACAGGACTAATTTTCAGAGTTGCGAAGGGGAGCGGGTGGGAAACCAGCCCACTGCAGGCGGGAGCGGGACGAAGCATGAATGAAGAGAAATCCTGCCAATTAATGAATAATCCAAATAAAGTAGAACAGTCTCTAAATCGTATATATAAACAACATAAAATGATAAATGATAAAACAATTTAAAAACAATTTAAAAAACTGTTAAAAACATATTTCTTTACTTTAGCGTTTAATTTTCTTAACCATTACTATTACTTTCACTTTCTCATTAGTGGTATTTTTATTGTATTTTTAATTATACTTTCTTCTTACGCTTTTTACTTGTAATTATTATTAATAGATCTCCTTTTCTGCTATTCATTAATATAATTTATCCTTGATTATCTTATTTCTCTTTTTCCTCTATTGTTTTCACTTTGTATTGTGAAGCACTTTGAGCTAAACTTTTTAATGTATGACAGGTGCTGTATAAATAAGCATTATTATTATTATTATTATTATTATTATTATTAAAATGAATAAACTCATTATCGTAACTTACGAAAACGGCGGAGCCTTCGGCCACAGCTGCCCAGCAAAACCCCGAAAATACCAGCTCTGTGGTTTTAATTCCTGCTCTGTGTTTAAATGATGAATAACTGGCGTTTGGTGAAGTTACTTCACAGCGAGTCTGATGACCATGACTACCACGTTAGTAGTACCAGATGTTGGATGTCATGTCGCCTTGACAGAGCTGCGTGGGTGGGACAAAACGTTTCGGTTGCGGGCGGGAGCGGGAACAAATGATTCCAATTTTCTGGGGGTGCGGGCCGGAGCGGGTTGATATCTTGCGAAAGCAGCCGAAGGAAACAACAGTCCCGCGTAAACTTCTACAGCAAGGCTTGAGAACTTAATCAAAAAGACGGCAGCATCTTCATTAAATCACAGAAGCGCTTCAGCGTCCACAGGTGAGATTAGAAAGCACAGTTCGCTGTAACCGACCGTGCGGTGTCTATAAAGAGGCTTCACCGACAAAAACCCGGAAGTCTTACCCGCACTATAGTCCTGACGTACTCAGAGAGCACTGCCCAGTAGAGCTTATCCGAGCCAATCGAACGCCGGATGAAGAACGCTCCCGACCGTCGGAATATCTCACCAATTAGAGACATTCCCATCAGAGCTGGAGGAGGAAAGAGCGATCAATGAAGTGTGTTTCAGAACAGATAATCAATCAATCAATCAATCAGCAAATCAATCACTGTAAACATCATCACAAATGAATGCCAGTTACTGAGACGGCTAGTTCTTCTGACTTCAGCCACATTAGCGAGTCTCAATTCACTTTTTGGATGAAATATATAAAAAAATACACAATGCTTGCTGTTAAAGGGAAATTCCACCCTTTTTTTAAAATAGCTCACAGTGGTGGTGATAGGAGCCAGACGTCCACCGCTAAAAACGCCCTCACAGAAGGTTTTTACATGAAATGGTTATGAATTCACTGCCTGATGCCCGAGACACTGTTTTATGATCGATACAAATACATTTTATAATATATTCCTGGTGGTGGGATACATGCCGGAGGCCCAAAGAAAGCTTATATTTTAGAATTTAACACTATTTTACCACCATCAACATTCCATATAACGCTCAGAAGACTCGTAGGTTCTCTGGTGGTTCTGGATAGTAAACAAAGTGTATATCTGTGCTGTAGTCAGGGTGACCCCTGGTTCCCATCACCACTGTAAAGAAATCGGAGTCTCTACAATCAACCATTTCACACCAAACCACTCTGAATCACCGTTTACATCTCAAGGACTGAATAACGCAGAAAGTTAGGAAAATTGGTGGAATTCCCCTTTAAGACATTATGCATAGCTCATTATGGAACAAAATTGTGATGTATGGGAATTCTGGGCTGATATTAAAATCTTTTCCATGAGCATAACTGTTGATTATGTTACACATTCATAAAATGAAGACAATGCAACTAAATCCAATTACAGTGGTGGACAATAATGAAGTAAATGTAATTAGTTTCTGTACTTTAGTATTTTTGGTGTATCTGTACTGAAGTTTCTCCGTTCTGGGCGACTTTCTCCTTTCACTCCACTACATTTCAGAGTCTAATATCTGACTTTTTCCTCCTACATTTTGAGAAATCTGTCGTTCCTTTTGGTTTCTGTGTGTATAAAAACGTAACATGTCAAAACGAAAGAAGCGCAAAGCCAGAGCACCAATCAGGGCCCAGCGGTCACTTTGTTTAGAGCTGGTTTTGACCTGTTGGTCATACCGACCCAGTGCAGCACGCGGTTCAACGTCAGCGCAGCAGCGTAAAACTTTGGGAGAGTCTGTTCAACATAAATGATGAACTAACCTAACTTTGTGTAAATAGAGCACAATATAGAAATATGTCCACATATGCAGTCGAGACTGACGCGGCTTTTTTCTGAATTTCTACAAACACCATTTCATTTTATAGTAAATGAGTTTGGGCTGGTTTATGTTTATGAACAGACGCCTACAGATCAACATAGTAAAGGAGCTCATCTGTGATCCTGAGTTTAAAGCCAGTTTTTATTCAACTTAAACTTGGAACTAAGTTGTAAATAAATCTAAAACTGAAACTTTGCTTGTGTGTAAAAAGTGATTTCAGAGCCACTCGGTTCTCCCTGATGGAAACTGTTTACCTTCAGTGTTTTGTGCTTCTGATCATTTTAATAGACGTCAGCGTCACTAATTAATGACGTTCTATTAAAAGACTGGTTTACCAAGAGAGACGCTGGAGGACTTTCACCTGAAATGAGTTCATGAAGCCAGTCTGGTTATAAAAATGATAACAGGACCAGATCAGAGCCAGAATTCCTCTTTTAGTACTTTTACTTTATACTTAAGTACATTTGAAGGGAAATACTTTAGTACTTTTACTCAAATGGAGGTCTAAAGGGAGGAACTTCTACTTTACTGGAGTGATATTTTACCTTGGGGGTCTCGACTTTAGCAGAGATATACACAGAGAACTGGTAAGAATTATTTGTGTTTGGTTACAAATGCGGTAAAATGAATGAAAAGCAGAGATTTTAGTACAGTAGTCTAAATGTTCAGCTCAGCATCTGCTGATACTGATATGAATTCAATATCTTAGTGTATCCCTAGAAGAAAACATGATAGGGAAGCAACAGAGTAAGTCAAGTGATCTGAGTTCTAGGGGTGCCGGGAGCTGGACTGGACCGAATGTGTGAGATTTTAAGACTCTTATATTACTAAGTGGATTAATCTCAGTACAGAAATAAATAAACACACCCAGCACCTGTTCCTCAACCCAAACCGTATGAAACAGAAGTCCTGATGTTTTACAGCCTTCACTCTTTTCTCTTGTCTGTAATAGATACTTGCGAATTCCAGCAGCGATGACGGGGATGGAGAGGTCGTAGGTGAACATGATGTAGGACAGAACCAAGAAGTCGATGTAGCTCCTGTGATTGGGCATCAGAATAACGGGATGCTCCTGAATAGCCTGCTGGAGCTGAGGACCGAACGATGACAGGATGGGAAAAATATCATGCACACCGCAAAAAACGTTAAATATAGTCACACAATCATATAATCTAATATTTCTCCTGTTGAGATTGCTGTACGCTTAATTTAAGGGTATATAACTTATTTCTAGAAATGATTTTACTTGTTTTAAATAATTTCATCAAGGAAAATTCTCACTATATTGGCAGATAAGTGTGTTTGTTATTTCTTATCTGCCAGTACAGGGAGACAATTTTACTTGATAAAATGACCTAAAACAAGTAAGAAATCTGAAAAGAAACTAAATAATCTAATAATAAGTGCAAAACAAGCTCAAAATGGGAAATCCTAGATATATCGACTAGATTTAAGATCATTTGACAAGATGACAAGCCATTTTTTGCAGGGTAAGCATGAATTCCAGAATCCAACACAATGACTGGCAGAGTGAAAGACAGGAAACAGCATGAAAGAGTGTGAGAAATGCATCATTCAGATCGTTTAACCCTAACAAACACATCCTTTATACTTGTTTTTGAAATGCAAATACAGATTTAACTGATTAAATAACTACAATACTGGCCAAAAGTCAGAGACCAACAAGCAGATTAGATAGAAGATAGTCAAAGAAGTGTCCCGAACTGGAGTTCAAAAGAGATCAAAGGCTACAGACAAACTGGGGCCTCCTAACAACCACCTGGAAGAGCTGGTAGCCCCCAACACTGCCCCCATCAGATAAACAGCACTGAAAGCTTTGATCTCTGAGAGAGAGGAGAAGATCAAGCTGCTCCAGATCTGAAAACATCCACAGGTGTTTCTGTCCATCCTTCCACTGTGAGAAGACCAGTCAGCGCTGTGGGTCTGAAAGGACGTGTAGCTGATCAAGAAGAACCTCACTGAGAAAAGGAGACGGACACACCAAACAAAGAAGCTGGACGATGGACTGACCACCCCAGAGTCCAGACCTCAACACCACTGAATGGGTTTGATTACTTCAGAAAATGAACCAACTTCTCAGACTGAGCTTTGGAGGCGTGTCTGCAGGTTCTCTGAGGAGCTGGAAGGAACTTTGAATCTGAGCTTAATAAAAGGTGGTCTTTGACTTTTAGCGCAGTACAATATATAATAATTGGTTGTTGGAATTATGGTTCTCCACAGAACCATCCATAGCACATTCTCTGTCAATCTGAAGAACTCTTTCAGGATCACGCAAAGGGTTCTCTGAGTGTTCATGGTTCTAAACAGAACCATTTTCTTTACTAAAGCCCGTTGAAGAAGCATCTTTTTAAGAGTGTAGTACAGTAAGATGGGGGTGTTTCACAAAGGAGGATTTCTTAAGCCTTTAGAAAACTTCTAAAACTCAGGGTCCATATTTGGGCTCACACTTCATCGTGTGTATAATTATGTGGGTCATTCTATGTCCATTTTTGTGTCCCTAGTGTTTACAAATGTATTACATATGAAAAACAGGTTTGGGTTACTGTGCAATGTAAACAAATATACATAAAAACAGAATAAAATGATGGGCAAATCATTTAAACACTATATTCAAACTGAAACTGAGAAATGTTATTGTTTTTGAATATATTTTGAATATATGCCCATTTTGAATTTAATGCCAGCAACACGTTCCAAAAAAAGTCGGGACAGGGCAATAAAAGACTGGTGAAGCCCTACAGAGAGGCGGAGTCTTTCAGAAGGAAAGATGAGGAGGGGTTCACCACTCTGTGAAAGACTGCAGAATCAAATAGTGCAACAATTCACGACGAACATTTCTCCATGTAAAATAGCAAATAACTCATCATCTGCGGTGCATAATAACATTAAAAGATTCAGAGAATCTGTAGAACAATCTCTGTCTGTGAGGCACGAGGCTGAAAACCAGTATCTGCTGGCCGTGATCTACAGACATGGTTCTGTAGTGGAAATCACTGCATGGGCTCAGAAACACTTCTGAAAACCACTGACTGTGAACACAGTTCATCACTGCATCCACAAACGCTGTTAAACTCTAAAACACAAAGAAGAAACCAAATATAAACAGGATCCAGAAACGCTGCCACCTTCTCTGGGCCTGAGCTCATTTATGACGGACTGAGGCGAAGTAGAAAAGTGTCCTGTGGTCTAAAGAATCAAAACTTTAAATTCTTTTTGGAAATCATGGACGGTGCATCCTCTGGGCTGAAGTCACAGTTCAAAAGCCAGCTTCTATAACGTGTAACGGGGGGGGGGGGGGGGGGGGGGGGGGGGGGGGGTTAGTGCACATGGCATAGGTGAATTTCCACATCTGTGAAGACACCATTAATGTCAATGATACATACAGGTTTTGGAGCAACATATGCTGCCATCCAGATGACGTCTTTTTCAGGGGAGGCCTTGATTATTCCAGCAAGACCACATTCTGCATGTATTACAGCAGCATGGCTCTGTAGTAAGAGTCAAGGTGCTAAACTGGCTAAACGGGAAACCATTTCACTTCCAAAAGTACAGCAATGTGTCCTCAGTTCCCAAACACTTACAGAGTGCTGTTGAAAGAAGAGGTCATGCAACACAGGGGTAAACAGGCCCCCCGTCCCAACTTTTTTGGAAGGTGTTGTTTGCATCAATTTCAAAATGAGAATGTATTTGTCAAAAAAACAACATTTCTCACTTTAAGCATTTGATATGTTGTCTTTGTACTATTTTCCGATAAATATACGGCTTAAGTGATTTGCACATCATTGCATTCTGGTTTTATGTGCATTTTGCACAGCGTCCCAACTCTTTTGGATATGGGGTTGTAGTTTCATTCCAGTTTTAGCTTAAAAGTGAAAATAAGGTCTGAACATGTGATTTTACTGAATAACTATGTATATTTAATGTCTAATGTCTCATGCCTACAGAACTTGAAGTAAATATATGTAGATTTTGGCATGAATTTGGGTGTCTATTGACTTCCACTGTTAGCACTGTTAGCCTAGCAGCTCTAGCAACTTCAGACTAAACAAACTTGGACAACTGGCATGTCTCGGCTGATCTCCTGCGTTTAGGATGGATGGAAAACCCTGTACAGTTAACGTATCCAGGTGTACTAAGGAATCCTTCTTTGCGCAATCCCTCCTAGATAAGCAGAGACAGATAATAATAGCACAGTCATGGTGACCGCTGATCTGACCCGTGCGAGTCCGTCCTCGTTGACCCAGATGGAGCGGAAGAGCCTTTTGAAGATTTTACTGAGCGAGAAACCCAGCAGACGGATGAAGCTCAGCTGCAGGTTCTGAGCCATTTTGTCCAGAATCCCAGCGGCCTCTTCCTTCACGCACTCAGGCGGCTCTCCGGACTCCGCAGCGACCTGCACGCAGCGTAACCCATCAAAACAGGCCAAATCCGGGATTTCTGATATGTGATGTACTTTAGTCCGTGTTTTTTATAGATAATAGTGAGTCATACAGTTTCAGAGACCAGATAATCAAGTCTATTAGAGATTAATGAACAACTCCACAGGCTTATGGGATGGTAATTGGTGGGCTATACATTTCTACTACTCGTTATATACTGCACTGGCCTCGTAGCTCCAGTGCTAACACTACAGTAACAAACTTCAGAAACCAAACAAGTCTTGCCTGATGGATTCATGCCAAACTATCACTTTAGTACATTATTACTCCACTTCACCCACAGCGCCTGGACACTGAAGGCTTCTGCAGGCCTACGCTGTATTGTTAATGTATAAAAGTATATACAGGGTGAGTCAAAAGTCACAGGACACCGTTTCTTCTTATTTTATTCTTTATTTTATTATCGACTTCCATCTCTGGGGTCATCTCAAACAAATTGCGTATGCTGAGAAAATCCGCAACAAACACCACCACAGCGCTGCATCGTGGAGGCTTTAAAACGGTGTCCTGAGACTTTTGACTCGCCCTGTATATTAAGCAAGTAAGTGATACTTTTTTTAAGCCCACAAAGCGGGAAATTCCACCTCCGCATTTAACCCATCCATGAAGTGAAACACCACACAGACACTAGGGGGCAGTGAGCATGCTTTAGTGGAGCGGTGGGCCGCCCTATCCGCAGCACCAGGGGAGCAGTTGGGGGTTAGATGTCTTGCTCAAGGACACCTCAGTCATGGACTGTCAGCTCTGGGGATCAAACCGGCAACCTTCCGGTCACAGGGCCAGATCCCTAACCTCCAGCCCACGACTGAAGGTGATGCCTGTGTACAGTCGTATACAAAAGTTTGACCACCCCTGGAAACGACATGTTTAGTTGACCGAAGTGAAAATAAGTTAAATCACCCTCCACAGGGAACACATTTGAATATGGACTCTTTGGTCATTTCTATTTACATAAATAATACATTTGTAATTTGAAGCGTGAAATGCTCCAGGCCACATTATGTCTGCTTTTCCTCTAACATGTTCAATTTTAATGCACAATAACTGTTTATTTGCTGTAACGTATTGGAGCAAAACAGACCATGAAGTGTGGCCTGTGTAAAAGTTATGGCACATTAAATGTGTTATGGTTTATTTCTTTTTCCAATATGTTAAACTTAGCAAATGAACAGAAAATATGAAAGAAATTAACAAAATGACACACACATATATATATATACATATATAAACTTCTATATATATGTATATATATGTGTGTGTGTCATTTTGCACACGACTGTATTTGGACAGGACAGGATGTTGAACTGTATCGATCTCACCTCTGCGATAACGTAGCGCAGGAACTGCGATTCCAACACCATCCTATTGAGAGCCTTAACAGAAGGGGGCGTGGCCTCGTGATACGGCTGAGCGCTGAACGTCCTGAGGGCGTGGCTTATGTCGCTGCTCTGCCTCCTCTCCTCCAGAATATCAAAGAAGCTTTCGAGCTCCGCCCTCAACATGTGCTTGCCCTGCAACAGAGAAACCATGCATAGTAGCTGTCCAATCAGAACCAAAACACGTGTCTGTCCAATCAGAACCAAAACACGTGTCTGTCCAATCAGAACCAAAACACGTGTCTGTCCAATCAAAACCAAAACACGTGTCTGTCCAATCAGAACCAAAACACGTGTCTGTCCAATCAAAACCAAAACACGTGTCTGTCCAATCAGAACCAAAACACGTGTCTGTCCAATCAAAACCAAAACACGTGTCTGTCCAATCAGAACCAAAACACGTGTCTGTCCAATCAGAACCAAAACACGTGTCTGTCCAATCAAAACCAAAACACGTGTCTGTCCAATCAAAACCAAAACACGTGTCTGTCCAATCAGAACCAAAACACGTGTCTGTCCAGTCAAAACCAAAACACGTGTCTGTCCAATCAAAACCAAAACACGTGTCTGTCCAATCAGAACCAAAACACGTGTCTGTCCAATCAAAACCAAAACACGTGTCTGTCCAATCAGAACCAAAACACGTGTCTGTCCAATCAGAACCAAAACACGTGTCTGTCCAGTCAAAACCAAAACACGTGTCTGTCCAATCAAAACCAAAACACGTGTCTGTCCAATCAGAACCAAAACACGTGTCTGTCCAATCAAAACCAAAACACGTGTCTGTCCAATCAAAACCGAAACACGTGTCTGTCCAATCAGAACCGAAACACGTGTCTGTCCAATCAGAACCAAAACACGTGTCTGTCCAATCAAAACCAAAACACGTGTCTGTCCAATCAGAACCAAAACACGTGTCTGTCCAGTCAAAACCAAAACACGTGTCTGTCCAATCAGAACCAAAACACGTGTCTGTCCAATCAAAACCAAAACACGTGTCTGTCCAATCAGAACCAAAACACGTGTCTGTCCAATCAAAACCAAAACATGTCTGTCCAATCAAAACCGAAACACGTGTCTGTCCAGTCAAAACCAAAACACGTGTCTGTCCAATCAAAACCAAAACACGTGTCTGTCCAATCAGAACCAAAACACGTGTCTGTCCAATCAAAACCAAAACACGTGTCTGTCCAATCAGAACCAAAACACGTGTCTGTCCAATCAAAACCAAAACATGTCTGTCCAATCAAAACCGAAACACGTGTCTGTCCAATCAGAACCAAAACACGTGTCTGTCCAATCAAAACCAAAACACGTGTCTGTCCAGTCAGAACCAAAACACGTGTCTGTCCAATCAAAACCAAAACACGTGTCTGTCCAGTCAAAACCAAAACACGTGTCTGTCCAGTCAAAACCAAAACACGTGTCTGTCCAATCAAAACCAAAACACGTGTCTGTCCAATCAAAACCAAAACACGTGTCTGTCCAATCAGAACCAAAACACGTGTCTGTCCAGTCAAAACCAAAACACGTGTCTGTCCAATCAGAACCAAAACACGTGTCTGTCCAATCAAAACCAAAACACGTGTCTGTCCAATCAGAACCAAAACACGTGTCTGTCCAATCAAAACCAAAACACGTGTCTGTCCAATCAAAACCAAAACACGTGTCTGTCCAGTCAAAACCAAAACACGTGTCTGTCCAGTCAAAACCAAAACACGTGTCTGTCCAATCAGAACCAAAACACGTGTCTGTCCAGTCAAAACCAAAACACGTGTCTGTCCAATCAAAACCGAAACACGTGTCTGTCCAATCAAAACCAAAACACGTGTCTGTCCAAT
Source organism: Pygocentrus nattereri (assembly GCF_015220715.1). Classification (NCBI taxonomy): domain Eukaryota; kingdom Metazoa; phylum Chordata; class Actinopteri; order Characiformes; family Serrasalmidae; genus Pygocentrus; species Pygocentrus nattereri. Next base: position 3,904,137 of record NC_051214.1, read on the forward strand.
CAGAACCAAAACACGTGTCTGTCCAATCAAAACCAAAACACGTGTCTGTCCAATCAGAACCAAAACACGTGTCTGTCCAGTCAAAACCAAAACACGTGTCTGTCCAATCAGAACCAAAACACGTGTCTGTCCAATCAAAACCAAAACATGTCTGTCCAATCAGAACCAAAACACGTGTCTGTCCAGTCAAAACCAAAACACGTGTCTGTCCAGTCAAAACCAAAACACGTGTCTGTCCAATCAGAACCAAAACACGTGTCTGTCCAGTCAAAACCAAAACACGTGTCTGTCCAATCAAAACCAAAACACGTGTCTGTCCAATCAAAACCAAAACACGTGTCTGTCCAGTCAAAACCAAAACACGTGTCTGTCCAATCAGAACCAAAACACGTGTCTGTCCAATCAAAACCAAAACACGTGTCTGTCCAATCAGAACCAAAACACGTGTCTGTCCAATCAAAACCAAAACACGTGTCTGTCCAATCAGAACCAAAACACGTGTCTGTCCAGTCAAAACCAAAACACGTGTCTGTCCAATCAGAACCAAAACACGTGTCTGTCCAATCAAAACCAAAACATGTCTGTCCAATCAAAACCAAAACACGTGTCTGTCCAGTCAAAACCAAAACACGTGTCTGTCCAATCAGAACCAAAACACGTGTCTGTCCAATCAAAACCAAAACATGTCTGTCCAATCAAAACCAAAACACGTGTCTGTCCAATCAAAACCAAAACACGTGTCTGTCCAATCAGAACCAAAACACGTGTCTGTCCAATCATAACCAAAACACGTGTCTGTCCAATCAGAACCAAAACACGTGTCTGTCCAATCAAAACCAAAACACGTGTCTGTCCAATCAGAACCAAAACACGTGTCTGTCCAATCAAAACCAAAACACGTGTCTGTCCAATCAAAATGCTGCAGAATTCCTCCAAGCCAAAAAAGTACCAAGTAAGATAAAATACTTAAACATCATTCCACCACTGACAGACGTGAACGGCTAACATGCTGCCACCACCACTGCGAGCAGCTCTGACTCAGTAAGTTTCTGTAGAGCAGAGCGCTTCACACCAACCCGCTCCACTGGACTCTGTTTACATCTCACCCATTTACTTATACTGAAATTTTGAAAAGTAGGGTGAACGTCCCTTTAACAAGCCCAGCTGGCTCGATGCGACGACTCGGTTAAGAGAAGCAGCAGAAGCGCAGCGCCTACAGGGTTAAAGCGAAGTTTAAGAGCTCAGAGAGGCGCAGTTTAGCGCCACTATTAAACCGAGTCCAGCGTCTGATCTGGCCTTGTTCTCCAACATCAACAGCATTCAACATGGCTTTGCCAATGAAAGTGAAAGAAAGAGCTGGACTTCAGGGTGAAGCCTGGAAAACCCTGGAAACGAGGGATAAATGGGAACGAAAAGCGGTTTTCCTACCAGCGGCTCCATGGCTGAGAGCGCAGAGCGCAGTCCCGCGCAGATGCAGGTGCACTCAGCCTCCTCGCTAGGGGGCAGCAGAGAGCAGCGAGTGAGGCAGGAGAGAGCCAATCAGCTTCCGAGCCAACCAGAGCGAGCCAATCAGATGTCGAGATTATGGGAACTCCTCCTGAGACCGGGTCGCGCGACTCCTTTCGCCCAGTACCCTACTCAAGAAACCCCTACAGAGATTAAAGGGCAAGTCCACCCACTTTTCAAAAGTTCTGCAAAACTCAATCAGTGAGATGTGAGGCCGTTCAGAGAGGTCTGGTGTGAAATGGTTGATTTCAGAGACTCACCTGCTGAACAAGGGCCTGATGGTTTTCCTTTCTAATAGGAACTGGCTTAATGGTGTCCGTTTCCACTGAGGAACACCTCGGGATCTCATTAGGAAACGTTTAGAATCAGCCATAAGTCACCTGTTAAGCCATTAGGATCCTCTACACTGTAATACCAACCCATTAAAAACCATCAGAAACCACCGGAAACGCTTAAAGGTTTCTGTGGATTTTTTTTCATGAGGGTCAGACGTCTTTACAGTGGTGGTGATGGCAACCAGGGGTCACCATGACTACAACACAGATGTAGCCGTTTTATTTACCATCCAGAACCACCAGAGAACCTGTTTTGCTTTGCAACGTCCCGCCTGTAATTTCCAAACAAAATTGTCTCGGTCATCAGGCAGTGAGTTCATAACCATCTCATGTAGGAACTTTCAGTGAGGAGCTTTTAGAGGGGGACGTCTGGTTCCTATCACCACCACTGTGAGCAGTTCTGACTCGGTAAGATTCTCTAGAAACACCAAAACCAGTCCAAATGACTTTGTTTACATCTCAACCACTGCATTATGTAGAAATCTGGCAAAATTAGTGGCGTTCCCCTTTAAAAGCCCCTGCTGTGCTGCTTTTCCCCCCTTCAGAAACTTTGCAGCCTGCTTTATACAACAACAGGGCCCAGTCTGTTCCTTTAGCTCGACATTACAGCCAGAGGGGGACGAAGTACACAGATCATGTACTGGAGTTAAAGTCGAGACCCCCAAGGTAAAATATTCCTCCAGTAAAAGTAGAAGTTCCTCCCTTTAGACCTCCACTGGAGTAAAAGTACTAAAGTATTTACCTTCAAATGTACTTAAGTATAAAGTAAAAGTACTAAAAGAGTAATTCTGGCTCTGATGTCCTGTTATCATTTTTATAACCAGACTGGCTTCATGAACTCATTTCAGGTGAAAGTCCTCCAGCGTCTCTCTTGGTAAACCAGTCTTTTAATAGAACGTCATTAATTAGTGACGCTGACGTCTATTAAAATGATCAGAAGCACAAAACACTGAAGGTAAACAGTTTCCATCAGGGAGAACCGAGTGGCTCTGAAATCACTTTTTACACACAAGCAAAATTTCAGTTTCAGATTTATTTACAACTTAGTTCCAAGTTTAAGTTGAATAAAAACTGGCTTTAAACTCAGGATCACAGATGAGCTCCTTTACTATGTTGATCTGTAGGCGTCTGTTCATAAACATAAACCAGCCCAAACTCATTTACTATAAAATGAAATGGTGTTTGTAGAAATTCAGAAAAAAGCCGCGTCAGTCTCGACTGCATATGTGGACATATTTCTATATTGAGCTCTATTTACACAAAGTTAGGTTAGTTCATCATTTATGTTGAACAGACTCTCCCAAAGTTTTACGCTGCTGCGCTGACGTTGAACCGCGTGCTGCACTGGGTCGGTATGACCAACAGGTCAAAACCAGCTCTGAACAAAGTGACCGCTGGGCCCTGATTGGTGCTCTGGCTTTGCGCTTCTTTCGTTTTGACATGTTACGTTTTTATACACACAGAAACCAAAAGGAACGACAGATTTCTCAAAATGTAGGAGGAAAAAGTCGGATATTAGACTCTGAAATGTAGTGGAGTGAAAGGAGAAAGTCACCCAGAACGGAGAAACTTCAGTACAGATACACCAAAAATACTAAAGTACAGAAACTAATTACATTTACTCAGATACTCAGTTACTGTCCACCACTGATTACAACAGCAGCAACAGAGCTGCCACTGATTTCTGTGACGGTAGCATTACTTTATTAGTAATAACATTGTTAGTGTGAGATTGAGAGTTTAAGAAAGGAGCTTTTAGAAGCATTGAATCTTTCAGACGTCTGGTTCCCATCACCGCCACTGTGAACTGTCCTGCCTTTTCTTCTTCACACCAAACCACTCTGAATGGCTCTGTTACCATCTAAACCATTTCATCATGCAGAAGTTTGGTGAACTTGGTGGATAGAGATAAAGAGAGGTTGTAAGATGATGAATGTAAAGCCTCCTAGCAACGAGGAGGACAAGTTGAGCATGAAAAAGGTAGAAATACTGACTCTTCCCCTTCATTCCAGCTTCCACTCTTTTCAGGAGACTCACTTCCAGCTCCTCTAAGGATCTGCAGACACGGCTCCTTAGAAGCTGGTTCATTTTCTGAACTAATCAAACCCATTCAGTGGTGTTGAGGTCTGGACTCTGGGGCGGTCAGTCCATCCAGCTTCTTTGTTTGATGTGTCCGTCTCCTTTTCTCAGTGAGGTTCTTCTTGATCAGGTCCTACACGTCCTTTCAGACCCACAGCGCTGAGTGGTCTTCTCGCAGTGGAAGGATGGACAGAAGCACCTGTGGATGTTTTCAGATCTGAAGCAGCTTGATGTTCTCCTCTCTCTCAGAGATCAAAGCTTTCAGGGCTGTTTATCTGATGGGGGCAGTGTTGGTGTCCACCAGCTCTTCCGGGTGGTTGCTAGGAGCCTCATTTTCTCTGTAGCCTTTGATCATTTTACTTACTTTCACGGCTGTGGTCATTGATCTGCGCACACAAAGTAGTTTTACTTTCATTTATTGTATTTTATTGAACAGAAAGAAAGAGATGGTGTAAGACTGGCCAACAAATATCACAGCTCCAGAATAAATCATAACGAGTGATATCAGTGGCCGAAATGAGAGAACAATAATCAGCCACCGACCTACTGATCTTTCATAGAAAGAATATTAGATGATCCAGTGGTCTCGAAACCATAAAACCACACAGATCTAGTCGATAAACCGCAAAGGCATTTAAAAAACTAAGAAAATAAAGTTTCTGTTTCCTGCAACACACATCGGTAACACGTTTCAGTCTGAACGCCATTCAGGCCTCTTTCACTGTCCAACTCTAACCAACTGGCCAATCAACGGACGGCGGAAATGTCAATCAATACGCGCGACTGAATAAATAACACAAAACATGACATTTGAGGATATTTTCCACTGTATGGGAACAACCGGTAAAAGTTTGGTGTCAGGCTTTATAACATTATAATTTATGCAAATATATTCTGAGTTACGATTGCACACAGCATAACTACACACTCACGTATGCACACATATTGAAATGTAATTGGCAGCATTTTATACGGAATACCTCACCATTTCAATACTTTTGGTGAATTCATAACAGCTACATCTCGGTTTCAGTGCAATGTTACATACAGCTGGATGGAAACATTGAAATCACAAGAAAAAATTCATACAAAACTTTCCAGACAGAAAAAATCCTCTCAATGTAACAGGAATTCTTTTGATAAACAGGGTTTTTTTTTCCCCCAAACGCACCATAAAAATCATGCACTCTTCAAATACATTAATAACTGATGAATTTAAACCATGGGTCACCACAAATGAGCAACTACACAACATTAAAGCTGCAAATCATGAAGTCCAGAAGGTGGCGCCAGTGAGCGACTGCGGATAAAGCCAATATCAGATCCGACGTACGCTATATGTCCAAAAGTATCCATACACCTCTTCTAATGAGTGATGGGACGCTTTGAAGCAGCCACACACGAGGACAAGGTCACCAGTGCCAAGTGTGTGCTAGAGGGGTATAAAGCTCCCCAGCACTGGGCTGTGGAGCAGTAGAACTGTCTTCTCTGGAGTGATGGAGCTCCAATACCTCCGGGATGAGCTGGAGTGATCCAGAACTGACCATCCAATACCACTGACCTCAATGATGCTCAATCAAATCCTCAACATCTAGTGGGAAGCCTTCCAGAAGAGTAGAGCCTATTACTGCAGCACAACCTCACTATTATTTCCCTTGATTTCAGAAGAAACACTGAATAAGCAGGTGTCTACAAACTTTTGGACATATTGCGACTCCACTGGCACCACATCTAGATACATTCTGCTACTGACTCTCATTAACTACAGTGATTAAAGCTGATCCTACTGCTTTTATCCCGCTTACAAGTTCTGTTGTACAGTACATAAAGTGCTACATTGAGCCCTTTGTGATTGTAATTCCAGTAAAGCATCAGGAACCGAATCTCTGCGCAGTAACAGTCTACCGGTTTCTAAAACTACCCAACCAGTGTGCATCGCTGTTGTCGGAAGAAAACCTTGCATCTCCATTTTTCAGTTTTGGACATAATTTGAAAAGGCCTGTTGTCTTCTACATCGTGTGTGAATGTCATAAAGACGTCTGGTTCCATTGACTTTCATTAAAAGTAAAGTAGGTTTTCTCCTTCTCCTGTAAAGTTACGGTTTTGGAGATACGAGGTTTTGTTTCCGACAGCAGTGACATGTTTGAACTTAAAGCTTGTGCTTTGGCACCAGTTGAAACTTTCACACATTCGTGTACAGGAGGAGCCTCTGAAAGGGCTCAATACGCTTCTGAACTGTCTGCAGACACAGGAATATGGAGAAGTGAGGTGAAAGTGCTGCTATGCTTAGGTGAGGAGGTGCACTGCATGTACATACCCGTATGTGTGTGTGTGTGTGTGTGTGTGTGTGTGTGTGTGTGTGTGTGTGTGTGTACAAACGTATATTCACCGAGTGGCCACTCCTTGTTTCTACCCTTACTGTCCATTTAATCAACTCTACTGACCATATAGCTGCACTCTGTAGTTCTATAGTTACAGACTGTAGTCCATCTGTTTCTCTGATACTGCGTTAGCCCCCTTTTACCCTGTTCTTCTGACCCTCACAGAGCAGGTACCATTTGGGTGGTGGATCATTCTCAGCAACACTGACGTGGTGGCGGTGTGTTAGTGTGTGTTGCACTGGTGCGAGTGGATCAGACACAATGGTGCTGCTGGAGTTTTCAAACACCTCAGGGTCACTTCTGGACTGAGATCCAGCCGACAGCGTCCTGTGGGCAGCGTCCTGTGACCTAGGACTAGAGAATGGCCAACACAAACCGAGCAGCGGCAGATGAGCTGTCGTCTCTGACTCTACATCTCCAAGGTGGACTGACAAGGTTCGAGCGTCTGAGTGGACAGTGAGTGGACACAGTGTTTAAAAACTCCAGCAGCACTGCTGAGTCTGATCCACTAACACACCACCACCACATCTGTGTTGCTGAGAATGACCTACCAGAAAAATTATACCTGCCGTGTGGAGGTCCTGTGGCGGTCCTGACCGCTGAGGAGCAAGGAGAACAAAGTAAGCAGAGAAACAGAGGGACTACAGTCTGTATGGACACGTCCTTAATTAAGGGGCTGGTCACTGTATGACTTAAAGTCCCAGTGAACACTGTAAATGATTAAAAATGTTGGTATGATACTAAAATTGAGACAGATGTACTATAACATGGCTTAAACAATGCTGATCAGACCTGTTTGAGAACTGTGTGGGCGTGGCCTAATATTCTAATGAGCGTGACCGACAGCCCTCAGTCCTGCTACGCCGCTGCCTATGCCTGCTAGGCTAGTTTTCAGCTTTCTTATGGTAACGTGAACAGCGTTTTGTTAAGCAGCCCACATCAGCCTCGTGATTGGTGAGGATACTGTTTTGTACACACTACACACTAAGATTAGGATCGCCCAAATGCATTGGTCATTTACTGGACACTGAATTCCCGAGTTATATTCCCTGTGTGCATGTATAGACACGGATTTAGGTTCGCTGGGGCTTTAAGACGTGCAGCTCTGTGTGTGTTTGTGCGTGTTTAGTTGAAAAACAGTAAAGCCAATGATCTTTTTCTCGTGTCAGAAGAACTGTAACGTTAAAAAAGTGACGTTTCTGACGTCAAAGTAACTTTGAATTAAAAGCTAAAACGATTTGTCATGTGGTTATTTCACAAAGCAGCATTGCTCCGTTTAGGTTAGCTTTGCCTGTCCTTGCACCTTCCGATATTCACTGATGTTCAACTTAGTTTCAACAATAAAAACCGAAAAAAAGAAGCCTGTTCTTATTTTGGCACTTTTAATGCCTTTAAAAAAAAAAATTATAAAATAAAAACAAAAAATTAAATAAGAGGTTGTAAGGGGTTATTTTATGGGTCAGTTGTCCACTTTTCTGTTATAACAATAACAATAAAACAACCTGCGCACTGTGAATATACACCCTCGTTAGCTTGGCTCCAACATAGTGCAGCAGATCCCAGTATAGTTTTTATTTTAGATTTACATTGAGAAAAAAACAAAAACGGGACCCAGAGTTTTGTTATGTGGATAACTGAGATGTTCTGCTTTGTGTGTGTGTGTGTGTGTGTGTGTGTGTGTGTCTGCAGTGGCCGCTCTCAGCTTCAGCTGCTGATTTTGCCTGCACACTCCTGGCTGTCCACTAGAGGGAGCTGCTCTCTCCAGAAGTTGAAGTGGCTGTAGGTGTCGCTGCAGGGGAAGTCTGAGGAGCTGGATCTCCTCAGCAGGGGGAACACGTGATCCACCACCTCTCCCAGACGCACATACCTGCACATACACACTCGCTTTAGCCTTTTAATCACGGACAACAACACACAAAGCTCTGATTTATAACTATATGGGTAGAAAGTAGTTCCATTTATTCAGTTATACTGACTTTTAACAAACGCTTGCAGCTTTTGTTTGGAACTTTTGAGTGTTTATTCACATTTTTTCATTTAAAGTTTTCTGAGTTTAGGCTACTGTAGCCACTTCATAACAGCACGATATATTATTAACATACCGGGCTGTAAAGAATCTGCTCTTTATGGTCAGTGGTGACAAAACAATATCAATATTTTTCCTTTTGTATTTTGTATTTTCGGGTTGCTCAGCAGCGCGTAAGAAATACCCAATGCTAGTTATCGTTATGAACACAGACAACAAACCCAAGAACTGTGATGTTTATTTATATTTAATACAATATTTATACAGTGACTTCAAAAATCTGAATATATTAAAATGAGAGTGAGAGTACGTTGGTTAATTCAGAGCTCAGTCGCCACTCCATGCAGTTTATCTCAACCTTTTATCTCTCTTGCGCATATCGGACGGCACAGCGAGAGCAAAAGGCAGCGTTTACGTCACTGCACCACGTTTATTTACTAGCAAGCAGAACAGAAGTGCCTGGACCTCCGTCACCCTCATCACCCTCGCCCTGTGTTTTGTAGCATACCTGTTTTAACCCTCGACTGCACGCATTATGAGATCAATTAAAAATAAAAATATCAGATTCACTTTCCTTGCATAAAATTGAGCTGACTTTTTAAATAATAATGTGCGCAGGAGTCCTTTTGGTGTATGTTGTGCTCCCTGAAATGGTGAGGCCTGGCTTGTGACTGGCTAAATCGATTCCACTATGGCACAATGTTGCTTCTAGGCAACAAACATATTTCTACGACTCTGCAGAACTAAAAAACGATACTGAATGTTAAAAAGAGGTTTGAAAGTGAGAGAGGATGACCAAATACACGCTTTTTACCGATTTACTCAAACTCTGCCATTTATTGTCAACCCAGTGAGTCAGACTGCTTAAATATGTATGTTATTGAAAAGTGAGGAAAATGTTTGTTGCCCTGAGGCAACATCGTGCAATAGAGGGTTAATCTTTCTGGAAAGCACTTTGTAATCTTGTTTTAAAAAGGCGCTACGAAAAGTAAAAATCCTTTTTATTACTATCACTTACGAGGACACGTTGGTCTTGGCGTGCTCTTGTACCAGCTCCCCTTTTGGGTTGACCGTAAAGATTCGGTTCAGAGGAACGCCAACCTCCTTATACGAGTACACATCCTGCAAAGACAGCATCACACATACAATAAATAAAATATTTATTAAATATGTTTATATTTCTGCATGAACTTCAGCGAGCACAGTGGAAAATGTTAAAAATGTTTTAGGGTACTAAAAAACAAACTAACAAACTATCATAAAACACTGTAAAACTGTGTGGGAGGGGCCAAATATTCTAATAAGCACACCTGATTGACATTTCTCTGTCCATGACTCCTGTTCTGCTGCTATGCTGTGGGGAAATGAGTGGGCTCTACGTACGGAGGTGATGCTGTAGACTATCCCAGCTGTTTTCCATGGTTCACTAATAAAAGCACTGACATCTTAAGGTGGTTAAAAGTTCTTATTCACTTTACTACTAAGAGTGCATCCAGAGCATGCTGGCAAGGCCGGATGGACGAATGGACTATTCATCCGAACGATTCATAGATTCAAAAAGCTTTTGACACATAACCACGACATCTTAGTGTCCCGATTGGCCAGTATTGGGTTATCTGACAACGTTATAGGCTGGTTTAGAAATTATTTAAGTAACAAATGTCAGTGTGTACTTTTTTGATGTTTTTTTGTCCGAGAAGCTTACTTTTAGCACCGGGGTGCCACAGGGTTCTATTCTGGGGCACTTGTTGTTCACGATTTACATTAATGACCTCTGTGCTCATGTTTTAAATGCTGCTATGTGCTTTTTTGCAGATGGTACTATTATCTATTGTTCTGCTTCATCACCAGCAGAGGATCTTTCACATTTACAGAAGGAATTTGTGACTGTTCAGCACAATCTTCGCTCTCTAAGGCTTAGAGAGATCGTCTTAGCCACAAATTTAAAAAAGGGGAACACCTGAAGCAGTGTGGGTGGCACAAACCACATCAACCTTGCGATTAGGGCCACCCGGCTTACAATGGAAGGGGAGGGCTTTGCTGAAACACCTTAACGATTTACATATTTAAGGACATATTTTATACGTCCACGAGTTGTTTGTGACACGTTAGTCTATCTTCTCAGTCTAGTCTATTAGCGGTTCTGGTATGATAGCTTCACGTGGGCTTGCTGGTTTGTATACTCACAGTGGCTCTGTTACCGAAAGCAGCATAGAAGGGCTGTGTGTTCGGAGAGAAGAGGTTCTTGATGTCGGTCAGACATTCCACCTTAAACTTCTCGGGCTTCTTCTCAATGACCTCCCTAAAACACATACAGCCAGCTTCAGTCAGTCTCTCACAGGAGGTGATTTTTCTGACCAAGAAAACACTCAGAATCTGTTTATCTTGGCACTAAGTGTTTACTTGCTCATATAACACTTCAGAACTCTAGAATCAATACAAATAAACATAAATACAGTAGGAAGTCAGCAGAAAGTCCTGTTTTCGGGAATATAGTTCCAGCTGTGCTGTTGTGCTGTTGCTCCGTCCACTGCATGGACTTGCTCATTTCCGTCAGCCGCGTGGTTGATTAAATTTAATGAAGGATTGATTAAATAAACCCGGAATTGGATGGGAAACTGGGCTTCCTCGAGGAGAACTGTGGAAATGGTTAAACTAACACGCTCACACAGAACAGCCACTATTTTAATGCTTATTCACTTTTATTGCCACGTTCATGTTTTTTACCCGAGTAAATAAATGTGAATGTAATTCTCAGGCATCAGTACAGCGCTGTGTGTGTGCATGCTCCCTCACCGGTGCAGTGCGGAGAACAAGCTGCTGGGGCTGAGCAGTACGGGTCCCTGGGGCAGCATGGTGCCGCTCTCATTCACCCAGTGCAGGTAACCTCTGGTCATTCCAGCCATGCCTATTGCCCGCGCTGAACAGTACATGAACTTATAGCCGTTCCTGCAACGGAAACACGCGCAGGACATAAACGATCAAATCACCTTCCATCACAGGCATGCACATTCGTTTACAGTCCCTTAAAGGGGAATCTCCACCAATTTGTCAAAATTTCGGAATAATTCCGTCTTTGAGGCTTAAACACAGTCATTCGTTCCGGTTTGTTGTGAAACGGTTCATTCGCGAGAAACTTACAGACAGATTTCTTTACAGTGGTGGTGATGGGAACCAGGAGTCACAATGTCTACAGCACAACTATAGCCGTTTTATTTGCTATCCAAACGCACCAGTGATCCTAGACGTGTCTTCTGAGTTTTCACATGGAATGTTGATGATGGTTAAATAATGGGGTGGGAACTTTCTGTGAGGGAGCTTTTAGAGGCGGACGTCTGGTTCCTATCACCACCACTGTGAACAGCTCTGCCTCGGTGAGGTCCTCTAGAACAGAGCATTTCACACCAAACCGCTCTGAATGAACCTCGTGTACATCATCTTAACCATTTAATTATGCAGAATTTTGTAAAAATTGGCTGAGTTCTTCTTTAAGTTCTATGTATTAACCAGGTGAGTGTGAGAACTAAACTTCACAGTCCAACTATATTATATTGAGATGCTTAATTCTGGATATTAACTGAGGAAGTGTGACGTCTCCACAGTACTGTGCTATTATTTTGGGTAAAAGCCACAACATGTTTTGCTTTTTCTTGATTAGATTTAGATTAGATCCCAGTGATTGGGCAGCACTTTCTCCAGCACTGGCTGATGTCAGACTTGCTTCATTAATAAATATGACTTGGCTTGATCACTCATTCTTACTGGCTGACTTTGTGGAACAGGCGGGCGATTCCTTGGTGGGTCCAGTCTTTACCCAGAGTGGGCAGAATGTGTCCCAAAGTGTCAGATCTATTGGATAGGAGAAATATCTACTTAGATATATTATGTATTCATATTTAACATACAGCATATGCACAATAATGTTTTGGTGTATTCAGAGAAAATCCTGTTTCTCCGTTCTGACCACTTCACTAGGAAAATACTACATAACCAACACTATTTGTTGTGTGTTTGTGGGCTGTCATGCTTGCTGACCTGGTGATTGTGCCGTCGATGTCTGAGATGATGATCTTGTCGTCCCAGTTCCACAGGTAGATGGTTCCCTCACAGCGACATGTGCCCTGATACTGAGTAGTGACACTGAAGACCACGTCATTGGGACCCTCCTTCAACTGCAGACTGGCCTACAGTGCAATCATACACAACATGATTGACAGAACAAAGTCTGTGTAGTTTATTTATACAGACAGAACTGTGCAAAACTCAGAAACTATCCTTCATATAGTCAAAACGGCCAACAGAGTCAGGAAAGCATGTCTGAAGAAAACAAGTATCTCCTAAACAGCAACTTTACAGCAGAAGACAAGAGGTTCTTTACTTTCTATGTAAATTAAGATTAAGAGACCCTTATTAGTCCCACAACAGGGAAATTCCACCTCCACATTTAACCCATCCGTGCAGTGAAACGCCACATACACACTAGTGAACACACACACACAGTAGGGGGCAGTGAGCACACTTGCCCAGAGTGGTGGGCAGCCCTATCCACAGTGCCTGGGGAGCAGTTGGGGGTTAGGTGTCTTGCTCAAGGGCACTTCAGTCATGGACAGTCGGCGCTGGGGATCGAACCGGCGACCTTCCGGTCACAGGGCCAGTTCACTAACCTCCAGCCAAGTCTTCACACGATGTAAGTAACAACTTAATGTCATATAACAAGACGGCTTTAAAAGACCATCAAACCAATAAAATAGAAGGTCAACAAGACAAAAACAGCTTTAATTAAAATTCTAGCTTTTATCTTGTATTTATCTTAATGTGATCTATAGCTGCTTCTATTGAATTATATCAATTAGCTTATTATTTATTGATTCATGTATTTATTGATTGATATTTTGCTGTTAGTGAACAGTAACAATATCAATTTAATAATGTCTTCTGCTAAATGTTATCATCTGTCTGTGAAGCAATTTGAGCTGCCTAAAATGAGCATAAAATGTGCCCTATAAATTTTATTACTATTATTATTATTATTATTAGCAGCAGTATTAGTAGTACTGTTATTAGCGTTATAGTGTAGTAGTGTAACCTGTTAAGACATCGTACACCTTTAACCCTTTACAGCTGTGACGCCACTTCCTACCAGCTGTTCAGATGTCAGGCGGAGGGTCTTCCTGTAAGACACGCCCCCTTGAGAAAGAAGGCTTTCTGATTGGGTGGAGCTGCTGGTCGTCTGTTTGGTTGACAGATGATCTTCGTCACTGGAGGAGGATTCGTCTTTCCGCCTGCAACCACATGAGGGCACTAATGAGTCACTTAATGATAAAAACTGGCTCCCCCTCTAATACTGCAGGACCCTGAGGCCACATATTCACACCACTTTCACGTTCCACGGTGTTTCAGAACGACACCTCTATGACTCACCGATCTCATAATTTATCCCCGAAATATCCGGCATCACAATGTCATTACATATTAGACTTACACTCACCGGCCACTTTATTAGGTACATATTATTATATATTACATATATTTATTAGTTGCTTGTTTTCACAAATAGCTAATCAGCCAATCACACGGCTGCAATTCACTGCATTTAGGCATGTAGAGGTGGTCAAGACGACTTGCTGAAGTGCAGACCGAGCATCAGAACGGGGAAGAAAGGGGATTTAAGGGGCTTTGAACGTGGCGTGGTTGTTGGTGCCAGACGGGCTGGTCTGAGTATTTCAGAAACTGCTGATCTGCTGGGATTTTCACACACAACCATCTCTAGGGTTTACAGAGAACGGTCCGGAAAAGAGGAAACATCCAGTGAGCGGTCAGTTGTAATGACGAAAATGCCTTGTTGATGTGAGAGGTCAGAGGAGAACGGGCAGACTGGTTCCAGATGATAGAAAGGCAGCAGGAACTCTAATAACCAACCAAAATCTCTGAGGAACGTTTCCAACACCTTGTTGAAAGTCTGCCACGAAGAATTAAGGCAGTTCTGAAGGCCAAAGGGGGTCCAAGGTGTACCTAATAAAGTGGCAGGTGAGTGTATGTATCAGCTGACACTCAAGGTTTCAAAGTTCGTATCAGGATCAGAAAAGAAAACATTCCGTCTAAAAACAGCAGTGTGAGACAGAAGATGAGACCGAGGACAGATCACAGGAACTTTGAGCGATGTCCAAAACTGACACGCTATCCGTCATGTTACCTGCTGATGGTGGCATGCTTCCCAGCATGCTCTGCTCCTCCAGCAGCTCCATTCACAGAGGCAGAATCCTGTAAAACACAAACGAAATGTCAGCGACAGCAGTAAGGCCTATACCTGAATGTGGAGATGTGAGTGTAGTTTATTATTACATGTGTATGAATGTAAGTATAAGAATGTTTAAGTTACAAAAAGCCATTTAAACATTTGCAATCGGCCAGCATATTAATAACGGCTATTTCTTAATACCTGGAATACCAGCTGTGCTGAAAACAGTTGTTTCGATTATCTGACTGAAACTCTTTCAAACTTCTGAATGGTAGCACACTTTTCAAACCGGTCGACATGTCAGGCGAACTTTATATGGGGAAACTCGAAAACTAAACTGCAACCTAAATCTAACCGCAACAGTTGGTAAGAAGCTGAGCTTCACGGACGTTTCATGAAACAGCCCATCAAAACACTGATGACGCATCACATGATTATTTGAAAAGACGGATGTATCCTCATTATCAACTTTATGAAAAGTTGGTCATTTTTCATTTCGTCAGTTTCTTGAAGCGAACGTTTCTGTAACCAGCTGGTTTAACTAGTGCGACATGGAGCGAGGAGGCGGACGCATCTGCTCAGTCAAGCCAGATTTATTTCGGCCAAATCCAGGGTCAGGGTGGGAACAGTCACAGGGTCATACAACCAACACGGAAATACTGAGGGACATGACGAACAGAAACACAGAACCTCAAACAAGAATGAACCAGCACATCCAACAAACAACACAGGGATTAAATACCCGAGGGCTAACAAGGGATCACAAGACACAGGTGGGAACACAAGTGGGAACAATCAGGGACGGAGTCACAAAACAAGGGGGCAGGACAGAAAAACCAAAACAAACGCACATGTGCTAAACCAAAACACAACAGAACACATGGACAGGACAAAGGTAAACACAAGCACATGAGGAGACTGGGAGGGGCCAATCGTGACAACTAGCCAGTTAACACTGACTCTTGCTTGTGCCACTGCGCTTGCCAACTGTTACAGTGATCTATGCAGCTAGATTATTTATTTTCATCTTTTTTGATGCCCTGTAATTATTTCTTCTCTCTCTCTCTCTCTCTACCTACACACACACACACACACACACACACACACACACACACACACACACACACATCACTATTGTAGGAAGAAAACCTTATATCTCCAAAATGGTAACTTTACAGGAGAAGGAAAAAACTTGATTTATTTTCAATGTAAGTCAATGGAACCAGAATTTTTTCAAAGTCTCTTTGGGCCGTTTCTTTTGGTTCGTTCAGCATGTAATTTATGCACAATGTAAAGGGCAACATGAGTTTTCTAATTATGTCAAAAACTGAAAAATGACTAAACTAAAAAATATTTCTTCTGACAACAGTGATATATATATATATATATATATATACAGATACACAAGGTATTAAAAAATGTAATCTTAAGCAGTCAACTCACTTGAAACTTATCCGCAACAGTTGCAAGTGTCTGACTTTTGTGGAACAAGTTTCATGAAACCACTAGTTTCATAAAACACTGAAGACACATCACATGAAACGATCACAAGATCTACAATGATCTAAGTCAATTGACAAGAAAATGAAACAGAAGATGTACATAACACCACACGGGCAAACATACAGCGAGAACAATAATATGCATTAAAAACAATGAGATGCTAGTTTGGCTGACTAGTGGAGTAATATGTAAGATGTATAAATTGCGTACAACTTTGTTTTTGGATTGAAGGTTGCATGAAACTCCCAATATGCAACTAGTTGCATGACAGTTTCCCCTTTTCTCCAAGCCAGCCCTATGAGTTAGAATCTATCAAAAAGAAAAAGGTGCGTTTGTTTTTGGTAACGTGTACCTGCACCTCCGTTTGCGTACCGTTTTGGAGCTGCTCCCTCTCCCTCTCCACGAGAACCACCAGCGCCCTCCTTTCCTCGGCATCTTCTCCTTCACGATGCTCTCGATGGTGGCCTGTAAGGGACGGGCACAGAGCCAAAACGATCTCAACAACTGAAAAAATCTCAAGGCGGGGAGGGGGAGCGTCATGCGGGAGGGGAAAAGCTGCGTTAGTAAGCATGGAGACGCACAGAGGAGGACGTAAACAGCCCGGTTATACAGGAGAGAAGAAACTCCAGCAGTAAATCAACACAACTGAGGCAGGAGGACTAAATAACGAGCGATGGAGTGGAGGAATGAGGAAGCAGGGAAAGGAGGGATCATAAAGGAGGAGACAAGAGGAGAGAAAGAGATGCACTGGTTTAGAACAGCTCTTAAACGTGTGACTGAGATATAAGACACACATTCTCGCTTTCAAGACAGGCAAGAACTGGAATTTGAAATGTGTGCTTTTCATTGCAGTACAATGCACCACCAGCAGATGGAGTGCAGGACCAGAGTCGGACTGGTAATGAATTGTGTACACGTTTCTGTGTGTGTATGTGTGTTTGTGCGTGCGTGGGTGTGTGTGTGCATGTGTGGGGGGGGTACCTTTGGCAGTGGCATCTGAAAGACCTGCATGGACAGCATGATGGGTGCAGCAGTGCTCCAGTTGTAATACCTAGAGAAATGAAGAAGAGTGTTATTCTTCATCACTCACATACACACCACACACTAAAGGCCAGATTTACTAAAACCAGCACCAAATCTGGTTTACAGCGACATTAAAGACCCATCTGATTTTATATGGGAAGAGGCAACTCTCATCCCGAAGTGAAAGAGAGAAACAATAAAGGAAAAGTGGACAGAAACAGAGGTAATTTCGTTTTTCCGTAAGTGAAGAGAGGACGTGTTTAATAACAAATCCGTTTAAATTTAAGTGCACTTTCATCCCCTAGATCCTAAAAAGACCTTTTTTCGATCAGTTCACCTGAGCAAATCGCTTCGGGCTATTCGTTTGCATAGCCTCCTCCCTTTTTTCTGCTTTAGGGTTGCCAGGTCTTCGGTTTCGGAGCGGAAAGTTTGGTTTTGAGCTCTGCTCTGGCGCAATGTTGGTTCTCTAAGTCTCTCCAAGTCTCACTCTAGGTGTACTCCACTTGTTGAAGTAGATAAAGTGCCACTCTCGCTTCATCAAATGCACCATGTTTCGCCCTTGTCGCAAATAAAGCCCTGCGCCAAATACTTGAACATGATTAGTCAGAATGCCCTGTGTTTTTGTAACAGTTAGAACTAAATTAAGATTAAGTGACCCTAATTAGGAAATTTCACTCCACGTTTAACCCATCCGTGAAGTGACACACCACATACACACTAGTGAACACACACACTAGGGGGCAGTGAGCACACTTGCCCAGAGCAGTGGGCAGCTCTATCCGCAGCGCCCCAGGGAGCAGTTGGGGGGTTAGGCGTCTTGCTCAAGGACACCTCAGTCACACACTGTCAGTTCAGGGGATCGAGCCGGCGACCTTCCTGTCACAAGGCTGGTTCCCTGACCTTCCAACCTTCGACTGGAACGTTTTCGTCTAGCGACATTTCCTTTTTATATTCTAAAGCTATCGGTTGTCTCGTAGCTGCAAAAGAGGTCATTTGTCCTGTTCATTCATTGTTCAAATGGGGCAAAATGCATTAGTTATTCTGGCCACAACTGTAAATGTTGTTTACACCTTTTCCGCTGTTGTCGGAAGAAAACCTCACATCTCCATTTTTTTACATTTTTCAGCTTTTGACATAATTTAAAGGTACATGTTGTCCTTTACATTGTTTGTAATTTTCATGATGAATGGACTTCAAGAAATGGCCTAAAATGACTCGGAAAAAATTCTGGTTCCATTGACTTACACTGAAAGCAAAGCAGGTTTCTTCTTTCTCCTGTAAAGTTACTATTTTAGAGATACACTGTTTTCTTCCGACACGACAGCGATGTGTAAATGCAAATGTATAACACACACACACACACACTTACTACAAGCTTACACACACACACACACACACACACACACACACACACACACATATATATATAAATATAATATATATATAAACATATAATGTAATGTAACAACACTGTTTACTGCCACAATGCCAGGGGCTCAAGCCCACCAGGGTCTATCAGTGCCCATGTCTGCCTTCTAAGGCCCTTGTGAATGTAGCCACTCAGTTTAGCCTGATGCCTTTTGTCTGAGACCACATTCAACCTGACATTGTGGTCTGAGGATGTCCTAAAATATATGGCGTACGCTGTACAGGCATAATATCTACCTGTCGCGATGGCCTACAGTCACGCCTCCAAGCCTCCCACTGACCGCGTTAAACTAGTGCAGCTCAACAGCAGCGTTTCTAGAACAACCTTATCAGTTTAGGTGTGGGGTGTCAGTAAAACATCACCCAGCATGTTTAAAGTTAAGTGATGCTCATGTTCACGAATTTCTAGTGTGCAAGAAATAAACAAATGAACTATGTTTTATAAACCAGTAGGAAGCATTACATTAGAATATACAGCGCATATATTGTTGTATATTATATAATCTAAACGGATCCTAAATTAGCCTAGATCAGCAGTTCTGCTGTGTGACAGCTGATAAGCGCGAGCGTCCAGTAGTGCGAAGCACACGTGCTGTGTTTCTCACTTGGAGCCGATTTTCACCACCAGGTTGGGGTCGTCTATGAGGGCGGGGTTGGCAGCGAACTGACTGTAAGAAACAGCCTTCTCCTGAAAGTGCTCTAGAGAGGAAAACACACAAAAAGACAGCCAGCGTTTAGGCAGAGAGGCAAACAGAAGCAGAGGCTTATTATACAGCACCTTTTATATAAATATTACAAATATCAAATACATCAAAATACATTCACACACTGCAAACACTGCAGGTGCAAGAACACTTGCAAAACAGCATAAAACAGTGCGTGGCTGTGATATTCAGCTTCATATTCATCAAAAAGTCTTTCTTGATCTGAAAAACAGGCCTAAATACCGTCACAGATATTTCCACATGTAATCCTGTATTCCTCTAATAAAACCTGTTTATGCTTTAACACACTGTTATTGCAAATTGATATCAAAAGAATGTTCACTTATTAAAACCAAAGCAAGGTGTCCCCAAACTATTAACAGGCAGTGTACAGGGGGGAGTATAAACAGTCGTATGAAATCCTCCAGTTCACTGACATGTTTTGTTCGTTTTCTAAGTGGAAAAAACCCCCCAACACATCCTCTACAGGAAACAAACCGTCTGCTAATGTTATTGCACAGTTTTCCTTTTTATGCTGACTTTAACACAAAAAGTAAAACACAGACATAAAACATTCCATAACTTTCACACAAGCCACGTTTTCTGCTGGACTTTTTTCCAATAGGTTAAATTCAGCTAATAAACAGTCATTGTGCATTAAACTCTACAGAAACCTTCGCTTAAGCCGAGGTTACAGTACATTTTACCCCGATTTTAGCCCTGATTCTCAGTCAGTCTCAGACAGCTGGAGAGAGAGTCCAGTCGTGTTTGAGATTTACAGACTCCCGTATTTCAGACCAGTGGGAGTTTACCAAACGTCTAATTTTTGAGCCGACTGAGCGTAATCTATAGTGAACTGATTAACGACTCAATCTGAATCTGCGATAGCCAATGAGAACTGAGAGCGTGAAAAACGAAAACACAGCAAAACAAAGAAAGCTTCTTAATGAGCTGAGATTAAGGCACAATTGAGTTTATGCACATTTAAAACTAAAAAATACCAACGGTGTTCACTTGGTGGTATACAGTGTAGTTCTTAACAGCTCTGCCTTCTATGCTGCAGACTGGGGTTCAATCCCCCACCTGGGTAACCACACTACACTACACCAATAAGAGTCCTTGGGCAAGACTCCTAACACCATCGTGGCCTGCCAGTGTAAAATGATCAAACTGTAAGTCGCTCTGGATAAGAGCGTCAGCCAAATGCCAAAAATGTCACGTAAATGTACTTGATGCTCCTTCACTGTGCAAACAGCAGAGGAAAGAGCATCAGCAGCGAGCGCACCATGTTTGTTTATTTGCGTCTCCTGGTAACAGGAGAACATGTTTGTGTGAGTTCGGTGAGCTCCGTTCGGTTCAGCAACGGCTTAAAAGCTGGGTAGTGTGTGACGCCTAATCGTTTAGTTTGTGATCCCCAACATTTCAGTCGCCCAAAAAAAGAATCAGCAAAAACCAGTCGGACAATCTTTAAAAACTTGTGTGAACCTGAGGTTTTAGAAAGCCAACAAAACATGTCAAACTTTTGCATATGACTGTATTTGCCTGAATAACTGTACCTAAATCTCTCGTGTCAAAAGCTTGTATCTCCAAAATGTTAACTTTACAGGAGAAGGAAAAAACCTACTTAATACTTAATGTATTAATATAATGGGTTTGGAGACCTCTGTGGTGGAAAAGTGTAATTACATGCAATGACCACATTCACAATCATCATATCTTCATCAGTATAATGCTAATTTGCATTTTACTGGTGTTGGAACGAAACCTCGTATCTTCAAAACGGTAACTTTACAGTAGAAGCAAAAGACCTACTTTACTTTTAATGTAAGTCAGTGGAACCAGACGTTTTTCTAAGTCATTCTGGGCTGTTTCTTGTGGTCGATTCATCATGAAATTTACAAACAATGTAAAAAACGACAGGTTTTCTTCCGACAGCAGCTAAATGTTTGTACGCTGTACGTGTGCACATGTGTAATAACGGGCCTGTGTTCACCTTTAGTGATCTCCCTGCTGTCAGTGAGTCCTCCACAAAGAGAGAGGGCGATGGAGGGCAGGTCGGTGGTTTGTTCGGAGTAGCTGTCCACTCCGCTGTCTGCTCCTGAGCTGCCCACAGACTGAGGAGACATGCTCACACTGCGCACAGTGTTTTCACAGCACACACGCCCTGCGCCGCTGCTTTCACTGCGGAAACACAAGCTCACAGTCAGAGACGCGAAAGGGAAAGTGTGGCTAAGAGTGACGACGTCAAGACGAAGCTCGGCGTTTAATGCTTTTCTTCTCAAACGCACCTGGTTCAGCTCATCGGCTCATCCGGTCTGTCATGAGGTGAATGATGAGTATTTGGATCTACGTCCACATTACCAGGCTGAAGTGGCACAAATCCGATTTTTTTGCTCTAATGTGACTCAGATCCGATGTTGTCAGAGCCGTGTGGACACAAATCCGAGCAGGATGTGCGCATGCGGGTCACTTCAGGACGCCGGTTCGTTCACATTAATGACAGATTTGAATCACTTACCTAAACGAGTGTGGACCATCGTGTCGGACAGATCGGATTCGGGCAAAAAAATCGGATTTGAGCGACGAGGCTTGTAATGTGAACGCAGCTTAGATTCTACTGAACTGGTTCAAAGTCAGAGTTGAAACGCACTCTGGACTCTTAACTGGCTTGGACTTTAGACTGAAATCCTTTTGTTTTGAGTGACCCTACACCTTAATTATGCTTGTTTTATTAACATAAATGACCGACCATTCCACTACAATCATACCCCTACCCAAACTTTACTGACCGGTTCAGTAGTGGCTGTTTCGGTAGTGACAATTTTAGCTCATTTTAAGCTGAACTCAAAAACACCAGCCAGTACATGACTAGCAAACACAGCTTTGAACAGCTGTACACTCATAAAATAATCATGGTTCACATTAAAACACACATCGTTTACTTCACTGCAGGAAATATGTGTTTCAGTAGTGACAGTTCTTAATGATTTTCAGACTTAGTGACACATTTATCTCAAAACGAAGAGATCTAACTGCTCACCATGTGGACATGAGGGACAGGGATGCAGTCTCACGTGGCTAAATTAGGGCCCCGCCCACATATTCAAACTCTTGATTTTGGTAGTGACATGAAATTGCAGGACAGCATTTTTTTATTTAAAGGTTTCTTTTGGTTTTAAAATTAAATCTAAACCTTTCAAAAAGATAAAAACAATAAAAAGAAAAGAAAAATGGAAATTTTGTTTTCACAAGTGTAAATTTAGGGGTTAGGGTTTGAGACAGATACAAAGCACCCTATAAGATATGATCTTGTGCATTAGCCAATTTGTTATCTGGCTTAATGCCTTGTGTTTACTGGATCATGATAAACTCCACGCAAATATCTAAGGTCTGAATACTTCATTGTCCTTTGAGTAGGTTTTTTTTACCATGAGACTGCAGTTTGGTAAGCGATGCATGTAGATAACAACTGGATTTCGGGGGAAAAGGGAAAAAGTACATGAACAGATGAAATAAGAGTAGGAGGAGAATTAAGAAGGAGCTTCTGTAATTCACCTTTTGGGGAAGTACAGAGCAGCTACTTCCGGATCCAGCTCTGTGATGTCATCCAGGTAAACGCCATCAGAACCAAGATGCCGGCTTCTCTTATCTGTAGAACAAAGAGCAGACATGAGCAGAACGGCCGCATAATTCACGAGAACACGACGGACACAGAGCCTTTTTATAAAAGAATCATGTTTTCATGCCTGCCAGACAAGCAACAAGGCTAATAGGTCAAGTGATACTTTATTAATCCCACAAACGGGGAAATTCCATCTCCGCATTGAACCCATCCGTGAAGTGAAACACCACATACACACTAGTGAACACACACACACTAGGGGGCAGTGAGCACACTTGCCCGGAGCAGTGAGCAGCCCTATCCACGGTGCCTGGGGAGCAACTGGGATTTAAGTGTCAAGGACACCTCAGTCATGGACTGTCGGCACTGGGGATCGAACCGGCAACCTTCCGGTCACAGGGCCAGCTCCCTGACCTCCAGCACACCTGTTAACATTAGCCTTATCCACGGCACCCAGGGGGGAAAAAATTGGGGGTGAGGTGTCTTGCTTGACAGTCATGGACTGTCAGCACTGGGGACCGAACCGGCAACCTTCTGGTCCCAGGGCCAGCTCCCTAACCTCCAGCCCAC
>NC_051214.1:3932551-3945051 GCF_015220715.1 Pygocentrus nattereri
GCTTTGGTTTTAATGGCATCACAAAAACACAGAAATCAAATTGGGCTGTTTTTGAAGCTTTGGTTCCATGTATGTAGTGTATGGACCAGGGGCCGTATCAAAGAAACCTCCTTTCCTTCTGCCTTAACTTAAGATCTGACAGGCCAAGATCAGATTTTTCACTAAGCAAAAAGTCTGATCTAAATTTAAGAATCTCATCTTACAGCATCTTATCTCAAGTCAGGAATTCTTAACCTACTCAATCGAATCGAACGTCTGTTACCTAGCAACCTAGTTGTCCAAAAGTTAGTTAGCCAGACAGCTAACGTTAGCTACCGTTACTGAGGTAAAACAGGTGACATAAAACTAAAGTGTGATAAACTGAAAGTTAATAATATTGCGTCAGCGCTTCGTGCTGTTTATCAGAGTCGCCGCTGCACAGTTTCAGTCTCCATTACCCAAATGCTCCGCTAACATCATTCCAACTAATAAACAGACACACGTTCAGCTCTGACTCTTCATTATTCACCACCATCACTGGAATATTTAATCTGACGAGTTTTCATCAACAACAACACACGAAGGTAATAAGAGGCAACGGTGAGGATCGCATCTGTAGTGTCTAGGTTTTAAACGCTGTTAAAAGAAAAGACCCTCACAAGTCAAAACAGGGTTTTCAATGTAGATGTATATATATATATATATATATATATATATATATATATATATATATATATATATATATATATATATATATGTAATGTCATTATGCTGGTTATAGTGAACTGAGCTGCCTGTCACTGCATAAAACAACAGAAGCAGACAGTTAAAACAGAAGTTAAGACGCTCTGGGGGTTTATATTAAAGTTAGGACAGTATTTCGGATTTAGGATAATTAGGATGTTTTGTATGATATTGTTTTCTTGTCTGGAGTCAATGATCAGATTATGAGCTTAAGAACTGTTGTTCTGTAGTAGCTTCTGTCCTGAATTCAGTCCCAACTGAAGGTGCCATTGTGATTAAACATACAAGATAAAATAAGATAAGATTTCAGACTTCTGTTTTCCACGATATGGGCCCTTTAACATATCTTTTTGTTATGAATCATATTTAACTAGATTCAGTGCATTGCAGCTGAACACAAGATTTGGATGGCAGTTTTTAAATATGGTACTACTAGTGAAATTGTGTCTGTGTGACAAAATATCGGGATATGTATCATATATCGTGAAAATGTCTGATGTGCTATTTTCGTATCGCCCACCCCATCAGACATTCACACCCCTACCTGTTGCGGTCAGCAGGGTGGTCAGCCCCTCCGTTACAGCTTATGTCGATGGTGAAGACCTCTTCGTCCTCCGAGTACTCAGCGCTGGGTTCTCTCTTCACACTGTCCATTTTAGACTTCCTCCTCCTCTTCCTCCTCTTTTTCATTGCACTGCTTTCAGTGCCGGACAGTGATGGCCCCAGGCTCTGGACGGAGGAGCCCATCAACACCGCTGCATCTGAAAGTATGGGGGAGGTGGCCAGGTACGACGGCACCACTTCCTGCAGGAGAGGTAAGGTAATAAACTGAGGAATGTTATATGTACATAATTCATGAAGTGTACATAATTTTCACATGAATAAATTACAGCAACACAATTACTGCCTAAATATAAATCTGTTACAATATATACATTTTTTATTCCTGTAGAAATGATTTGCGTATTTGAATGCAGTGAGCACACTTGCCCGGAGCGGTGGGCAGCCCTATCCACGGCGCCCGGGGAGCAGTTGGGGGTTAGGTGTCTTGCTCAAGGACACCTCAGTCATGGACTGTCGGTGCTGGGGATCGAACCGGCGACCTTCCGGTCACAGGGCCAGATCCCTAACCTCCACGACTGCCCCCATGATCAGAAAAAGGTTATCAGGGTCACGTGAAAACCTCAAATGTCTCACAGCTGCATCTTACGCTGGAACATTATGATGAAGAAATGTTTGCATTATTTTTTTAAGAGATTTTTAAGAGGCCAAAAGAAATAACCCCCCGACCCCTGAAAATGCTTTCAATTGAAGTTGAACTACACAAGCTTTGGGGGTTTGGAGACCTCTCTGGTGGAAAAGTGTAATTACATGCAATGATCAGATCTTCATAACCATCATATCTTCATCAGTATAACGCTGATTTGTATTTCGCTGTTGTTGGAATAAAACTTTGTATCTCCAAAACAGGAGAAGCAAAAAAAACTACTTTACTTTTAATGAAAGTCAAAGGAACCAGACGTCATTCTGGGCCGTTTCTTTTAGTCCACGCATCATGAAATTTACACCCGATGTAAAGAACAACATGCATTTTCAAATTGTTCCGATAGCAGCGATTTAAGACCTAAACATCGAGCTGGATCTTCTTTCCGAGCCTGTGCGCATGATGTTAAGACGAAGACACCTACAGCGCGGTCCGACAAAAATCAATTTTAACAGAAAAATCTTACATAGCAACGGAGAAACTTGCCTGTTTACTTGCTAGTATGTTTCAAATGAGTTGATGCTCTCAGGGAAACTCCACCCACTAACGTCTAAGATTTACATACGTAAACGTTTAAATGTTTACCTTAACCTGCTTCTCTGTCTACATCACAGCAGCTTTAAGAACTACTGTAAGATACGCAGAACATTTTTAGATGGACTAATTCCATCTTTTAAAATTTTAGAACTATAAATAACCAAAAGATCACACTGCATGTCGTGAAGGACCCATCTGAGAGCGGTTACCACGGATTAGCTGTAGTATCAAGTAAAAGCAAGATAAATACAGCCGTGTGCAAAAGTTTGGGCGCCTCTAGTCAAATTCAATTACTGATATAATTGATAAATCTGCGTTTTTTACTATTATTGTTCACATATATGCAGTTGTATACAAAGGTTTGGGCACCTCGGTCAAATGACATGTTCTGTTGATCTTCCACAAACTGAAAATAAGATCAAACATCATCTACAGAGACACATTTTATAACGCATTCACTGCTTATTGGCTGGATTTATCATATTGGAGAAAAATGTTTAAATGTGGCAAAATGTTATGAAACATTTCATAGTTAATGTTTTTTTTAATTATGTTTCATTTTGCTCAAAAATGATCAGGAATGCCATATTTAAGTGTGTTTCCTGTAGAGGATGTGTTATTAACTTATAACTTATTCGCACTTCAATCAACAAAATATTTCATTCAGACTTCAGACTCAAGGTATTCGGACTTTTCCATGCGACTGTACACTGAACAACGTTGTTCCCACATTCTTGACACCTCAAAGAGGAATGGGGCACCCCCCCACCTCCGAAATCCCCAATTCACCCCTGCTTGTATGAAGACACAGCAGACACAGGTTGGAAACTTCTAGAAAGTATGTTAAGGTTAAATAAGCACATTAACCTTAGCCATAGCCAGCTGCAGTAAACAAGACCTCCAGAGTTCACGAGAAGGCCACTCAATGACTCTGAATGTGCTTCTGTGTGTGGTCTGTGAATCTGCTATGGGAGTTATGTGCTGAAACCAAACACAGAATAGTGCAGTTGTGCCAACAACACAGGGACAGTTTGGCTGCGGTCACTTGCCTGAGTGACCTGCTCAACTGCACCATTAGGCCTTCCTTATTGCATAATAAAGTGCTGCATATGAGGCTTTAAATACAAATGAACCAACTATAAAGGTGCACCTAATCAGTCTAATCAGTAAAATGGCACCTCCTGAATATGAATGCTTTTTTTAATTGCTTATACAGGGAGATTCACTCGAAAGAGGCCCCGAATATTCTGTAATAACTCTCTCTAGGACGAAGCAATCTGAACCAAACTACGTGCAACGAGCTCCTCAGTATATGGAGCTTCGATCAAGCTGGGATGCCCCTGCGTCGATGAGGTAGGTGCCGGACAGCCATCGCAACGTTTAACCTCTCCAATGCTTGCTGGTGTGTTCAGGAACATGGAGCGCCGCGTCATCGAGATCACATGTAATGCTATTGGTTACACATACCTCAAGGTATGTAGCGTTTTTTTTGGTTCAGATTCCTTCATCCTAATGGGAGTTACAGCAGAATATTCAGGGCCTCTTTCGAGTGAATCACCCTGTATTTCACTACTGTGTTCACGTTCCTTCTATTTCTTTAAATAAGTGTGAACAGTACCGATATCAAGTCACACTGGACTGAATGGGTGAAATCAAGGTAAAACCAATGAGAGCGCTTACATGCACACCAATAATATCGGATCATTATCGGATTTTCTGCATTATTACGTGATTATATATGAGCAGTCGTGTAGATTAGCTTAGATCAGATTTCTTAGATCAGATTAAGTCCATTAACAGATTTCTAGAAACTGGCACAGGCTGGATTTAAGCTCAGTTATGATGTTTTCAGAGCAGGTGTACCCTTACTCTGATTTCTTTCCTTTTTCTCAGTTTGCGCAGGTGTGAAAACCGAATGCTGATCTGGAAACAGCAAGCAGCGTTTAACACAGCGCCAACAAAACACTTTTGACTCTGGAATAATGAAATGTTTGCTGGACCAAATGAAGAATTTGAATATCCTTCATCTTCTAGACGATATATATTTATATTTTCTAGTAAAGTGACTCGATGTTTTAAAAATCATGTCTGTTGGCCGACTACAAAGCTGAAATCCGATTACTGCCTGACTCTTGCAGACCCAGAGTTTTCCCTTTATATGATTACCCAAGAGAATGTAAATGCTTTGAATGAATGATTGACAAAATCTAATTTTCTGCAGCGATCAGATTATTAAGCGCATGTAAACACACGGATTGTGAAAACAGGCCAAGTTGTTAGTGTTGCAACACAGTGGTGGTGTAAAGGGCATCCAGGGTGTATTTACAAATGCAGCACAGAGAGAGAGAGAGGGAGGGAGAGAGAGAGAGAGAGTGAGAGACAGAGAGACAGAGAGAGAGAGAGCGAGAGAGAGAGAGAGAGAGAGAGAGAGAGAGAGAGAGAGAGAGAGAGAGAGAGAGAGAGAGAAAGAGAAAGAAATAGAGAGAGAGAGAGTGAGAAAGAAATAGAGAGAGAGAGACAGAGAGAAAGAGAGAGAGAGAGGGAGAGAGAGGGAGAGAGAGAGGGAGAGAGGGAGAGAGAGAGAGAAAGAAATAGAGAGAGAGAGAGAAAGAGAGAGAGAGAGAGAGAGAGAGAGAGAGAGAGAGAGAGAGAGAGAGAGAGAGAGAGAGAAAGAGAGAAAGAGAGAGAGAGAGAGAGAGAGAGAGAGAGAGAGAGAGAGAGAAAGAGAGAAAGAGAGAGAGAGAGAGAGGGAGAGAGAGGGAGAGAGAGAGAGAAAGAAATAGAGAGAGAGAGAGAGAAAGAGAGAGAGAGAGAGAGAGAGAGAGAGAGAGAGAGGGAGAGAGAGAGAGAAAGAAATAGAGAGAGAGAGAGAGAGAGAGAGAGAGAGAGAGAGAGAGAGAGAGAGAGAGAGAGAGAGAGAGAGAGAGAAATAGAGAGAGAGCTGGGTTTAAATGGAACTTGTGGGAGATTTATTCTGAGTTCAGTTGAAACAAAGCCGTCACTGTTACTCACCTGAGTAGAGACCAAACACACACACACACACACATGTTTTACCATCACACACACACACACATCCGGTCTCGCCATGCAGCCTATAAACTCTCAGTTTCAGATGCAGCCCCCGACATTTGAACCAGCTCAGTGAAGACCAAGCATTCAAAACTAGATCTAACCTGATTAATACCTTTTAAGCTAATTAATATCTTTACCAGCATAAACTAAGATTACTAAGCAGATGACTCCTGTTCCTCACATCTGATTGGCTGAGCCACGTTGGAAGCAGACTGGCTTATTGCTTTAGTATAATGCAGCACAGTGTACTGATTTTCTAAAACTGTGGACAATATAAAATATAATTAAATGAACACATAAACGATGATCCCACTAAGAAATGCAGTTCATTTACGGCATGTTGTTGCTAAGCAACCATGAAAAAGGTCAAAACCTTCAGTCACCCAACAATGTGTTTTGTAGTCGTTTCAGGATTTTTTTTAAAAACATTTTGAAAAATCTTTACCCTTTTAGGCATCCAGAATACTCACTTTTTAAATTAAAGCAACACTTTATAGACGTTGCTTTCAATTTGGCCACATAATCCAGTCAGTGGGATGAGTAGAGTATATCACTGTGACGTCCACTATACAAATATAGCCATTTTACCAGTGGGGGGCTGAAGTACACAAACCATGTACTGGAGTTAAAGTAGAGACCCTCAGGGTAAAATATGACTCCAGTAAAAGTAGAAGTTCCTCCCTTTAGAGTAAAAGTACTAAAGTATTTCCCTTCAAATGTACTTAAGTATAAAGTAAAAGTACTAAAAGAGTAATTCTGGCTCTGATCTGGTCCTGTTATCATTTTTATAACCAGACTGGCTTCATGAACTCATTTCAGGTGAAAGTCCTCCAGCGTCTCTCTTGGTAAACCAGTCTTTTAATAGAACGTCATTAATTAGTGACGCTGACGTCTATTAAAATGATCAGAAGCACAAAACACTGAAGGTAAACAGTTTCCATCAGGGAGAACCGAGTGGCTCTGAAATCACTTTTTACACACAAGCAAAGTTTCAGTTTCAGATTTATTTACAACTTAGTTCCAAGTTTAAGTTGAATAAAAACTGGCTTTAAACTCAGGATCACAGATGAGCTCCTTTACTATGTTGATCTGTAGGCGTCTGTTCATAAACATAAACCAGCCCAAACTCATTTACTATAAAATGAAATGGTGTTTGTAGAAATTCAGAAAAAAGCCGCGTCAGTCTCGACTGCATATGTGGACATATTTCTATATTGAGCTCTATTTACACAAAGTTAGGTTAGTTCATCATTTATGTTGAACAGACTCTCCCAAAGTTTTACGCTGCTGCGCTGACGTTGAACCAAGTGCTGCACTGGGTCGGTATGACC
Source organism: Pygocentrus nattereri (assembly GCF_015220715.1). Taxonomy (NCBI): domain Eukaryota; kingdom Metazoa; phylum Chordata; class Actinopteri; order Characiformes; family Serrasalmidae; genus Pygocentrus; species Pygocentrus nattereri. The sequence goes on from NC_051214.1 coordinate 3,939,479, forward strand.
AACAGGTCAAAACCAGCTCTAAACAAAGTGACCGCTGGGCCCTGATTGGTGCTCTGGCTTTGCGCTTCTTTCGTTTTGACATGTTACGTTTTTATACACACAGAAACCAAAAGGAACGACAGATTTCTCAAAATGTAGGAGGAAAAAGTCGGATATTAGACTCTGAAATGTAGTGGAGTGAAAGGAGAAAGTCCAGAATGGAGAAACTTCAGTAATATATAGATATACTAAAGTATACATACACAAACACGAAAAAACTACTTAAGTAATTAGTAAGTAAAGTAAGTACTAATTACATTTACTTTGGTATTGTCCACCACTGCATTTTACTTACTATCAAAAACCATCAGTGAACCTACACAACGTCTGAGCTTGTATATGAAATGCTGATGATGGTTTTCACTGCAGACTATTTTGTCTTACACTACCCTGCTATGGTAGAACTACCATAAAACAATGTCTCCTTGGTCTAATAAATAAGATCACTGTTGTGGCTGTGCTGCACTGGTGTGTGTTGCTGTCACAGCCTTTGTGCGTTGGACTGATGCGAGTGATGACTCATTATTATTGGCGGGTTATCACAGGCGCGGAGTTGATTTCCTCTGAGGACGACGCATAAACTCTATCTGTGTGCTGATGTGGGTTAAGGCGTACCTGATCGTTCTCCGTCTGCGTGACGAAGAAGGCCTCTCCGTTCTCTCCCAGCTTCATGTGCAAATTTACAGGCTCTCCATTCACCTCTATGTCCACCTGGACAAGACAGGACACACAAACTTTATTCTGCACTGACATCAACCCTTTAAACTCCACAGGGTTGTAAATGGGCACTACAGAACTTGCGTATTAGATCCATAGCAGTTACTGAATAATTCATAATAGTAGAGAATAGACCACAATAAGCCACAATAACCATATAATGTGCCTACGCTTTATCTGGAACTATTCAGAAATATTCTGAAATCAACTGAAATCGACTTTAGAAACATATTAAAAACAAACACACACACCGATCAGGCGTACCATCCTGACCACCTCCTCGTTTCTACGCTCACTGTCCATCTTATCAGCTCCACTGACCGTATAGTTTCACTCTGTAGTTCTACAGTTACAGACTGTAGTCCATCTGTTTCTCTGATACTCTGTTACCCTGTTCTTCAGTGGTCAGGACCCCCATGGACCCTCACAGAGCAGGTACTGTTTGGGTGGTGGGTCATTCTCAACACTGACGTGGTGGTGGTGTGTTAGTGTGTGTTGTGCTGGTCTGAGTGGATCAGACACAGCAGTGCTGCTGTGTAACACATCAGTGCTGAGAATGACCCCATCTTCCCATCTCCATGGACGTAACAGTCGAAAGGCTAATTAAATACAGTAGACAGAACTGCTACAGTGCCGCCCATCTGGAAGTCCACTACAGTACGTTCTGTTGTTTCCACCCCACAACAGTGGCAGCAGCGGGACTCACCACTTTCTCCCGGGAGCGCAGCACGCCCATCTTGCCGAATCGGACGTGGAAAGGGGAGCATTGCAGAGAGCTGTCCGGCTGCCGCACCACGATTATGTCGATACAGCCTGAGAGCGTGGCTGGGTTCAGTCCCCGATACAGCTCCTTCACCTGCACGAACACCTGCCCCGCCAGCTGCCCCACGTAGTTCATGGTCTGACTCTACACACATACACAGAGACAAGGGAGAGATGGAGGAACATCAGATGAGCCTTTGTGCACAGGTGAGGAGAACACCATGCAGGTAAAGGTCAAGCATAATCCAACAGGTAAGGGATGAAATAAGATGAACAATCATTTTGAGCAATGGAACTAAGCTGAAGGGAGAATATGTGATGTTGAATTGGTGGGGTTGGTGTAGTAGGTGCAATTCTGATAACTTAAAGTGATGATTCGGCCAAATTTCCATATAATCAGCCAAGACATGACTGGAATTCTGGGTTTGCTGGTTTGGAGCTGATATTTGTTTGGCTTTGTCCATTTTTATAGGCAACATGGCTGCATTAGGAGTGAAAACAAAATAAAATGACTAGAAAACCCATCTGTTCAGGCAATGCTCTTAATACTGTGTTGTTACATGTCTTACACTATATTAACAAAAGTTGTCATTCACTCGTCCAAATCACTGAATTCAGGTGTTCCAATCACTTCCATGGCCACAGGTGTATAAAGCCGAGCCCCTAGGCCTGCAGACTGCTTCTACAGACATTAGTGAAAGAATGGGTCGCTCTCAGGAGCTCAGTGAGTTCCAGCGTGGTACCGTGATCGGACGCCACCTGTGCAGCAAGTCCAGTCGTGAAATTTCCTCACTACTAAATATTCCACAGTCAACTGTCAGTGGGATTATAACAAAGTGGAAGCGATTGGGAACGACAGCAACTCAGCCACGAAGTGGTCGGCCACGTAAAATGACAGAGCGGTCAGCGGATGCTGAGGGGCATAGTGCACAGAGGTCACCGACTTTCTGCAGAGTCAATCACTACAGACCTCCAAACTTCATGTGGCCTTCAGATCAGCTCAAGAACAGCGTAGAGAGCTTCATGGAATGGGTTTCCATGGCCGAGCAGCTGCATCCAAGCCTTATATCACCAAGAGCAATGCAAAGCGTGGAATGCAGTGGAGTAAAGCGCCGCCACTGGACTCTAGAGCAGTGGAGACGTGTTCACTGGAGTGACCAATCACGCTTCTCCATCTGGAAATCCGATGGACGAGTCTGGGTTTGGCGGTTGCCAGGAGACGGTACTTGTCTGACTGCATTGTGCCGAGTGTAAAGTTTGGTGGAGGGGGGATCATGGTGTGGGGTTGTTTTTCAGGAGTTGGGCTCGGCCCCTTAATTCCAGTGAAAGGAACTCTTAAAGCTTCAGCACCAAGAGATTTTGGATAATTTCATGCTCCCAACTTTGTGGGAACAGTTTGGGGAGTTTGGCCCCTTCATGCTCCAACATGACTGCACACCAGTGCACAAAGCAGGTCCATAAAGACGTGGATGAGCCAGTTTGGTGTGGAAGAACTTGACTGGCCTGCACAGAATCCTGACCTCAACCCCATAGAACACCTTTGGGATGAATTAGAGCGGAGACTGTGAGCCAGGCCTTCTCGTCCAACATCAGTGTCTGACCTCACAAATGTGCTTCTGTAATATTTCTGCACTTTTGTCGTCAGAAAGTATTTATGCAACTTACCAGTAGCTTAGCTACTACTACAATAGGGACCCTAGCAGAAGTAGCATTATCGCTGAAGTTTGAAGAAAACCTTCTGCAACAACCAGGTCCAGACCTGAGTGTCCTCCTAGCTAATTACAGCCATGCCATAGGGTTATAACTGAAAACACTCTGCGCTGTTCTGTCTCCACCTTGCAGCGTCCTGCGCTTAATGCAAGTTAAATCCGTGAACGTTGACCTCTGATCCATCTTTGAAAGATCCCGACTGGACCCCTTTTCTCATAACCTTCACATACTCTGCACTGATCCTTCTGGAAATGTCCAACAGTTGCTTTCCACTACACGTTAAAGCCACTTACAACCAATCACAGCCCCAGGGAACGCGTTCTTAGCCTATCAGAACTTCAAGCATGTGCTTGTCCAGACCAATCAGAGCCTGGGCTCGATCGAATGACCTCACTGTTTATTCTTGACAACACGTTCTGCTTAAGATTACAATGGATGCTATAAAGGTTCTGTGGGCATTAAGAAAGCTCGTCTGGACGGTGCTGAATGTCCTGCTTTTAGTGGTGTGTGGTTAAAGGGTCAAGGAGAGGACCACCTGCGTAAGCGTCAGGTATTTGGGGATTGCTGACCTGAGCGTACAGTTACAGGGACACACCAGCAGGGCAGCCCACACCAGACACAGCTGTTAGCCCGACTTCAAACGGAGTGACTCAACATCTGATGCCTGTGCCCTACATGCAGAATGTCCAGCTTAAGGTCAGGTTAACCCTGTGCTGGAGCGACTCGTCCAACTTAATGAGAGACTTTACACAACAGTGAGTTCCGGCCACGCGAGCTGATTGTTTGAGAAGCGTTCTGTTATTTCGCCATAACATGACGAGTTTTTCACAAACACTGTCACTCTGCTGAGACGGTGTTGCTAAGCAACGACTTTGACAGCTGTAGGAGACGCTCAGGCCATTTGAACGTTTCTACTTCTGACTTCGCCACAAACAGAAAACGGACACTGTTAAGACCACATCTGACCGACAGCCGATTTGGTCCGACTCTGAAGACGAGACGACACTAAATTCCCAAACTGACGTCACCACTGAGCAGCTTTTCAGTCGGCAGCTGTGACAGAAGAACAGCTGAACAACCTGGAATCAGCCAGAAATGAACCCAACACCATTCGCCAAACTAAACGGGCTGTAAGAAGCTTCACAGACCGGCTGGAACAAAACAACATTAATACTGATCTGGACAAACTGACCAAACTGAGCTGAACCTGATATTGGCTCAGTTTTACGGCTCAGTCTGATTTGGTCCGACTCTGAAGACGACAAGACACGTTTGGCGAATGGTGTTAGCTGGGAATATTGGGCAATGTGGACGCACATCTCTGAGTGAACGATAACCATAAAGCATTCAGCCAAGCCAGAGAATAAACAGCATTTTATATTTGAAAATGGTTTCGATGGAAATCTGGGAGAGCCAGTTTGAACGGAATGCAGCTGTTAAAATGAATAAGTGTATTATCTATAATCTTTCAGATGCTGTGCTTCAGTTTGTCAGTACTTCTGTTTACTATTAATATTCAGGTTTCTTTCCTGTAGAAATGACTCAATTTATTATATCGCTGCTGTCAGAACAAAACCTCATATCTCCATTTTTATCATTTTTCAGTTTTTTTACATAATTTGGAAATGCCTGTTGCTCATTACATTGTGTGTAAATTTCATGATGAACGGACCAAAATAAACAGCCCAAAATGACTTTGAAAAAATTCTGGTTCCATTGACTTACATTGCAAGTAAAGTATATTTTTTCCTTTTCCTGTAAAGTTTTGGAGATACCAGGTTTTGTTCTGACAGCAGCGAAATATTGTTGGTTTACACCTCCATTCTGTGTAAAGCGACTTACTCTTAAGCCTTAGGTTCACTACATGACTTCTGAAGTCTAAACAGATAATAAAAGACCGGGCGTCTCACACTATCAGACTGGTGTTTACTGGGGATTATACACTAATAGATTAGGGGTCACAGCCTACTCAACTTTTAAGAACGCTTGGGTTCTCCTCTTACTGGGAGACGCAAATAAACAAACGTGGAGCGCTCACTGCTGCTGTTGTCTCTGCCGTTTGCACTGACACAGCAAAGAAGCAGCAGGTAAATGTGTTTAAGTGAGTCTCCTGGATTTAAAAATGTGATTACTGTGCTGTTTTTACAGTTTTATATGTACATAAACTCGATTGTGCCTTAAACTCAGCTCATTAAAAAGCTTCGCTCCACATTTGAGAGACTTCTCCACATTTTTCTTTGTTTCTTTGCTGTATTTACTTCTTTCGCGTGCTCGGTTTTCATTGGCTGTTGCAGGAATCCGTTCAGATGGAGCCGTTGACCGGTTTACACTCTGAAACGTGATCG
>NC_051214.1:3947551-3952551 GCF_015220715.1 Pygocentrus nattereri
CTGCAGTAGCAGCCTCTACTCCTCTGGGAAGGCTTTCCACTAGACCAAGGGTTGCAACCCAAATGCTAAGCAGAGCCGTTTTGTCCTTTAAACAAAAAAAATCAAACCACTTTGGGAGCCACAACATCTCGACTGTGAATGTGTCTCAGTGGGTGCTGATGTACTAATAAAGACTAAAACATATAAACTAAAACTCAGACGGACGTTGCTCTGCTTTAGTCTTCAGCTCAGCTACAGCTGCTTTTCTCACATCTCCAGCAGGAAACTTTTCCTCTAAACTAGATCAGTTTCTAGTAAAACGTCTCTCAACGATCGAGTTTTTATGAGGCTGAAGTCGCTTCCCATTCGCCAGCTTTTCTTTCGAATTCTTCCGTTCCACCTTAAACGGTGCCAGAATGTAACTGCTACACCATTTAAGGTGGAACGGGAAAATTGAAACAAGAAGCTGGCGAACGAGAAACTTCAGCCTCGGGACTTTTTAGCGTTTCAGTTTCTCATTGCAGATTAAACGTATCAGGAAACCAGCTGGAGTGACTATAAACACTAATCAGTCCATCCGTCTCCAGATTATCGATGTTCGTCTTAAATCTCTCTCTTTGCCGTTTCATAGCTACTAGCTGGGCGAGACTGTTGTCTGTGTTGCTATGGTGACCAGCCGTCTGCGCTGATCTTCAGGGTTAAAGGGTGAATCAGCAGTTCTACATTAACTCCAGCGTTTAAGACCATTTACTGTTAAACTGAGTTGAAGGATCAGCAGAGCTTTATTTTACTGTAGAGGAGGATTATTTTATTATTACCTGCTGATCTGATTCAGCTGTGGAGCTCCGAAGCCACATGTTCTCCACCCCTGCAGCAGATGCTGGAGCATTGCTGTGTGGACCTGATTGCATTCACCGGCACGAGCATTAGTGGGGTCAGCTACTGAAGTTGGATGGTCAGTTCTGGATCACTCCACCTCATCCCAAAGGCATAAGGAGCTCAATCACACAGATCTACTGCTCCTAAAGTGTGAGGGAGCTTTTAGAGGTGGACGTCTGGTTCCTGTCACCACCACTGTTAACAGCCCTGACTCTGCGTGTTTCTCTAAAGCGGAGCATTTCACACCAAACCGCTGTGGGTGAACTGAATGACCCTTCAGACTATTACTTTACAAAACTTTCACGCTGGGGCTTCTGGATGATCAGGATCTGCCCGGGTCCAGACCAACGACAGGCTGAGGACTCGGTACTGAGCCTGGCATCAACACAGGTGGTGCTCGTGGCCGCAAACAGTGAAATAAAACCAGACTAAACGTTGGATGTGACTTTCGTTTCTGTCTGAGGAGATGAATGACACTTTCATTTTTGAAGGGAAATGCCCAAAAGCAGATACACCGGCTGTCAGCCACCGTTTCGCCGCTTGTTCGGTTAGGTTACAACTCGGTTTACACTTCCGAGCTAACATGCTAAAATACCGTTAAGCTCGTTAACCGAACAGTCTAAAAACAACCCAAGACGACGGCAGACCGCCTCTTACCTCTCCGGCAGGCCACCACGTCAGCTTCCTTACACGGAGAAGTCGGGGAGACCCACTCTTCACCCTGCCTATCGGTCACACGGTCATAATGAGATTATATTTATGTCCGTTTATGTTTTTAATGCAGAACTCAGCGCTGTCGACCGTTACGCCTTTTACTTAAAGCGACGTGCAGTTGCCAGGTTACAGCCTCTCTCTCTCTCTTCTCTCTAAGTCTCTCTCTATGTCTCTCTCTCTCTGTCACTCGCCCAAAGCTTTCGCCGGTGACGTTAGAGCCAACAGAGCCACCGCCGTCAGCCAATCAGAATACTCGTATGCAAATTTGCCTCCTCAGTCGCCCAGTTTCTGCGGCGGACAACTTGGACAGGGGAATTCCACCAAATTTTCAAAATTCCTAATGATCTCCGCCCTGACGTCATTCAGAGCGGTTTGTGAAGTGGTTCCCTGCAGAGAAACCTGAGTTCTGTTTAGGCAGAAGCGCTGTCCGACTTCTCAGAGGACAATTCAATGCTTCCCTGCGGACTCTTATTTCTTTTCAATGGTGGTGATGGGAACCAGGGGTCACCATGACTGCGACACTTTATTTAGTGCCCCAAAACCACCAGAGAACCTACACGCGTCTCCTGAGTGTTTTATCTGGAATGTTGACGATGGTCAAAGAGTCGAAAAACGTGAAATAATAAGTGGTTTGGGGACTATTTTGCCTCGCAACGCCCTGGATGTACCCCTCCACTATACATGGACCAACATAAGTGGATTAAACCACATTCAACATATTGAGGATTAATAGTGAGCACGTTTTATCACATGTGTGACTAATGTTGTCTGGTTTAGCTGCGTCTGGAAGCCTCGCAGAGAATCAGCACAGGTAACATGATCACCCGCGCTGTTTAAAGCCCGCTGATGAGGTGACCGAGCTGACCAATAGCAGCGCTGCATTTTCTGACATGCGATGTCTAAAGTTGTTTACGTTTCCACCCGCCCGTATTCCGGAAAGCCCCGCCTCCCTGCGCTACGATTGGCTACCGTTGTCGACTGCCCGCGCTACGATTGGCTAGCACGTCACCCTCGTAGCAGTCTGGCCAGAGGTTTGGCGGAATACGGGTAGGAAAACAACAACACGTACTGGAAAAATGCGGTGGAAATGCCAAGATTACAGCCAGCCAGGCTCTTTAGCAACCACTCTTACAGGAGCCCTCAAACGAAGAACCCTCTGAGTCATGGATTAAGCCTAGACTAAAGTGAAATGATAAGAAAAAGCCCTAGTCTAGGCTTAGACTTGCACTTATTCGGAATCTTTGAAATGTTTATGCTAAATTTGAATTGACGAATGACCTCGGACAGATATACTTGAGCATCACATTCAACAACCCTGCTTCAAAATAAAGCATGTTCTCTTTCCAGCTGGTTTATGCTGGTCTGGTGCTGGTTTAGGTGGTCAGCCAGCACGGTCAACATGCCAGCATCCAAAACACAACATATTTAGTTTTGCTAGTTTTGCTCGTGGCCAGCCTGTTTTGCTCTAAATCACACAGCTAGGCCCAAAGACCTCTGATTAAAGGGGAATACCACCAGTTTTTCAAAAATATCTGCATAATTCAAAGGATGAGATGCAATCAAACTCATTCTGAGCTGTTGGGGGCAGTCGTGAGCTAGGTAGTCCTTGAGCAAGACACCTAACCCCCAACTGCTCCCCGGGCGCCATGCATAGGGCTGCCCACCGCTCCGGGCAAGTGTGCTCACTGCCCCCTAGTGTGGTGTTTCACTTCACGGATGGGTTAAATGCAGAGGTGGAATTCTATCCCGTTTGTGGGATTAAAAGAAGTATCACTTAACTTAACTTGCATGTGAAATGAGGAACTGAAGAAACTCAGAAGCTGACTCAGTGGTAGTGATGGGAACCAGGGAACCGTGACTACCACACAAATATAGCCATTTTCTTTACTATCCAAAACCACCAGCGAACCTACACGTGACTTCTGAGTTTTTATATGGACATTGATGATGGTAAAATAGTGATAAATCATTTAGAAATCGCTTTCTATATGGATTATTTGCCACGTATTACCCTGCGTGTACATCTCTGCTGTAAATGGACGATGAGAACCCCCGTTTGAAGTGGAAAGATGACAGATTGTGACATGAGTGGACATCAGTGTTGACAAACTGTATGTCAGCATACGGGATAAGGGCCTCTCGACTACGTACGATGGGTCTTTGTGTAATTGTGTGGAAATACAAGGGAAGCTTGTCTGGGAAAAGAGCCAACTATGCGAATGGTAAATATATCAGCATTGCTCAGCCATACCAGAGACAGACAGAAGCAGAGAGAAAGGAAGAAGTAAAGAGAGCAGGAAAAGAGAAGTCAAATCGCTGTGGTTTTGAGTTTTGTAGGTCGGGCCACGTTACACTACACTCACGTGCCACCCCGCTCGAGCCCCAGACGCTGACAGAGGCCAGTATAATCACTCAGGATAGGTCCGGCTGCCAGAAACCTCCACCAGTCTCCATGCACCACCACTCAGATTTAGGTCTGCTGCCGTCATTGATTTCTTTCAGATTCTTTCAAGTTTCCCACAGAGTCTTGTGCACCACACAAGTACAGAACAACTGGACCCTCAATCACTGTTCCTTACATTAGAGCAGTTTAGAAGACTATTATCAGGAACACCAATTGTTCCTTAATCACTATTCCCTACATTAGAGCACTATGGAACATCATTATAGGGAACACCAATGGTACCTTAATCACTGTTCCCCACATTAGAGCACTGTATAACACTATTATAGGGAACACCAATGGTCTTTAAATCACTATTCCTACATTAGAGCACTATAGAACACTATTATGGAGAAAACCAATGGTCCTTTAATCACTATTCCCTACATTAGAGGGAAAAAAAGGGTTCTGTTATTGTTCCGATGCCAAGCTTGTAATAATAGTAGAACCCTTTTAGGGCTATAAAAACCCTATTTCAAAAAGGTTCCATATGGAACCACATATAACACATTCTCTGAAGAACCATTTCACCATGCAAAGAGTCATGTAAGTATGGAAATGGTTCTTTGAGTGCTCATGGTTCTATGGAACCACTGTCTTTGCTAAAGAACCCTTGAAGAACCATCGTTTTTGACAGGGTAGTGTGGATTCTGCACTTTTCTACTACACATCTATTTATGGCTCTAACAGGAGGAGCTTTTAGTCTAAACTACGCCGTCTCTGTACGCTGGCTTTACTTTATTCCTGGACTGATCAGCAGTTTCTATAAAAAGACACACACACACACAGAGACACACACACACACACAGAGACACACACACACACACACACACACACACACACAGAGACACACACACACACACACACACAGAGACACACACACACACACACACACATAAAGAATCTGTTCTGCAGTCGTAGCCTCTGCAGCACCTGCCTACAAGTTTAATCAGGATGTTACATGATCACTGAGACCAGCAGACAG
>NC_051214.1:3957551-3980051 GCF_015220715.1 Pygocentrus nattereri
AAACTCTAATTTTACCAACAACCCAGAGAAAAATAAATAATGACTAGGCCTGATATAAAATGACTCTATAGACCATCTTGTTGCTAAAGCTGCACTGTATTAAAATGATCTACTAATCAAAGTGTAGATAAAGAAAGGAAGGAAACGAAAATCAGTCAGTTGGACAGTGAGTGGAAAATGAATGATGATAAGTGGACTTTTGTCTAATACTCCGCTTAACCGCCAGCGGACCTCCCGCTTCGCCATTAGTGGGCCGACAGTGGACCACTGTCCTCTCGCTATCGGGGATACGCCAAAATCATCAGTGCTGCAAAACTAGGCACCAAAATTACTGAAGCAGCAGGACCATCGTGTCCACCATGGTTTCGTTGCCCTTTGTCAGTTTTCCATGTTTTGGACACTGGTATGATGGTCAACCAGCATAACCGTGCTGGGTGACCATCTAACGCAGCACCAGACCAGCAAAAACCAAATCTATGCTGTTTTTTTTTTCAGCAGCGAGTGGCGAAGTTAGTTAACGTTAGCCTAGCCTAGCTATCTTATAGCGTCCTAGCTTACCTAGCACACCCTGTTCTAACATAAAGCACCGAGCACCCAAATGAATTCATGAACTTCTTCATTTTTCGTCATTTATGTCACGATGTAGCGGCATTTCACGAAGAAACCTTCCTCTTGTAGGCGTCATTGCTCTTTGTCCGTAAGCATCGCTGCTAGGATCATGCTAACTTCAGCTAGCTGTGGGGCTCTGTCTCTATGGGATTTGCAATGTCATGTTAGCGCCAAGCTAAACGGGGTGTATCTTCACTTTTGCACACTGAGTGTAACACCACACAGCTCAAGCTTAAAGTAACCAACCCAATGCATGTTGTGTACTTTTACCTGGTATATTGCAGTTTTAGTGATTTCCTTAGTAAAAACCTAAGCTTCAGGATTCTCTGGCTTCCAAACCGAGCTTGTCCTCCCGTGTTTTAACGGAGACAATAGTAAACAGAAGTATAACGGAAATAACGTACTTTTTTATGTGGGAAAAGTATTACTGGATCTCAGTTGGTCACACTGGGGATGCATGTCAGTGAAAAGTATAAACGGAGTCTGGGAAACTTGATCCAGATACGATCTGGACACAAAACACATCAATGTGAGGTGTAAACAGGCTCTGAACGAGAGGTCAGGCATGATAGTCTTGCTTATGTAACACAGCTTTGGATATCCGACCTGTCTTTGCTGACAGACCACATTGAGGGTTAAACCACGTAAACGTAATTTTGCGCCGTACATTAAAACCCAGCTGCACATGCTGGTGTTACAGAAGCTTCATGCAGGACGTGCGAAACACTCGGGCCCTGGTGCCAGGCAAACACACAGGTTGTGCGACAGGCCAGCCTCATGGCAGCGGTGCCAGATAAGCAGAACTTTACCCAGGACCAGCTGGAATCAATGTCATGTGGGTCATCCTGGAAGTCCTCCAGGCACTCGAGAGAGGTCACCATCCGCCTCTCGCGCTCATTCCCACTCTCCTCCATCACAAGACGGGTTGCCAAAGCCTCTCTGTTTCTATTCCATTTGTCTGCTGGATACTACATCATGAGTCCAGTAGAGAGAAACAAAGGAAGAAATGTAGAGATTCACGGATAAAAAGAGAGATAGAGAGAGCGAGAGAGAGATCCACAGAGAGAGAGAGAGAGAGAGAGAGAGAGCTGCCTTGTTGTCTCTCCTTCCAGGGTCCGTCTGTGTTTGTGAGGTGCTGCTCTGTGCTGCTGAAGGACGGAGACTGAGGGGCAGAGCTGCGTCTATATTTACCCCCGCAGCAGTAACCTGGCCGGGTAACCGGAGAGGCTCTGGGTCTCGGCGTGTCTCCTTTGACAGAACTGCTGACTTCTCAAGCATCTGATTCACAGTCAGGACCACGATGTCCTCAGACAACAGCGACAACACTCTCCCGTCGCTCTCCGGCGACATGCAGTCCCCCCTCACACCAACCTTGCTGACACGGAGAGGCTGTGAGAGTGTGTCCATACGTAATCAGACACTCACACACCCAGACGGGTCCATTACCTCCCCGAGATCAGGGCCCAGTCCATGCCCTCACCACCTGAAGCTCACGTCTCCGGCCTCCTGCTTCTACACCAGGCCTTTTATTGATTTATTAGCTCAAGTGTCGTTTGTTAGACGAGTCCTCAGAGCGAGGGATGAACTTCAGTAGCAGAACTTGCTCAGAAATCATTGAGACCTGACAGATTTCCCTTTTGAAACCACAAAAGAGCCACTTTAAAAATCCTAAACCATATTACACAACAGTTCTGGCCACGCGAGCTGATTGGTTGAGAGGCGTTCTAGCCGTGCTGTTATTTCGCCATAACATCACCTTTTTTCACAAAGACTATCACTCCACTGAGACGCCGTTGCTAAGCAACGACTCTGACAGCTGTAGGAGACGCTCAGGCCATTTGAACGTTTCTACTTCTGACTTCGCCACAAACTGAAAACGGACGCTGTTAAGATCACATCTGACCGACAGCCGATTTGGTCCGACTCTGAAGACGAGACGACACTAAATTCCCAAACTGTCGTCACCACTGAGCAGCTTTTCAGTCGGCAGCTGTGACAGAAGAACAGCTGAACAACCTGGAATCAGCCAGAAATGAACCCAACACCATTCGCCAAACTAAACGGGCTGTAAGAAGCTTTACAGACCGGCTGGAACAAAACAACATTAACACTGATCTGATCAAACTGACCAAACTGAGCTGAACCTGATATTGGCTCAGTTTTACGGCTCAGTCTGATTTGGTCCGACTCTGAAGATCAGACACGTCTGGCGAATGGTGTTGGGTTCATTTCTGGCTGATTCCAGGTTGTTCAGCTGTTCTTCTGTCACAAAGCTGCTCAGTGGTGACGACAGTTTGGGAATTTAGTGTAAGGAGCTGGAGAAAACAAATTCCATGCTTGTCTGAACTGGTTCATGCTGGCCTGATGCTGGTCTGGTGCTGCTTTAGCTGGTCACTCAACATGGTCAAACTGGTTGACCAACACACCACCATCAAAAAAACAACATGTGCTGGTTTTCCTGGATCCACATCCAGCTCCTCCTGTGTCAGGTTTTCATTGGTCTACATGACGATCTGGGTGGGACTGCGTGGTTTACATTACGTTTACTCCTGTAATTTCACGAAAAAGGTATGTGAAATATATCGCTGCTGTCGGAGTGTAAATTTCATGACAAATGGATCAAAATAAACGAGCCACAATGACTTGGAAAGACGTCCGGTTCCATTGACTTACATTAAAAGTAAAGCAGGCTTTTTCCTTTTCCTGTAAAGTTACCCTTTTGGAGATACGAGGTTTTGTTCTGACAACAGCGATATGTTTCATGGTGTTTATGAAGCAGTGGTGTGTTATATCAGAGAAAAAGTGGCCTAGAAAGTCTATTTTATCAATATATTGCTTATGACTGCAAGTGCCAAAGAAAACAGGTGGTGGTATCCTGTGACACCACTGCTAGACCAAAAGAAACTGGATGTAGGTCCAGCCCCACCTTGTGGACTCATGGCTATGTAGTGAGAGGTACTTGTCAGGATGGCCTTAAGCTCAGTAAATGAAATGTTTTGGGTTGGGGTGTTTGCTCCTGTCTTCGCCCCTTTAGAGACCTCATCTAACGGTCATCATTCAAGCTAAAAAAGTCAGGTAGAGACTCTTGAGATGCCATTTCGGAGAGTCTAAGTGGATGAGAGCGTGTTTGAACCAGCATTAAAGGCCACTGCACAAAAAAAAGATATTACTACAAATGAAATTATCTTAAAAAGTACTCCATTTGTGTAATATTTCTCATTTTGAGATGACTGTAGTACTAATACTATATTATTTCATTTAGCTTTTGACAATTATTTAAGCTTTTTTTTTTCTAAGCAAAATGATCTCACCATACTGGCCAATCATTTTGCTTATATTTAGAAATATGCTTGAAGCAATGCTTAATAAAATGACTCAAAACAAGCCTATAACTTAGACATTCTTATAGTACGCCCACAACCATCTCAGAATGGTCAACATTAGATAATTCGCCCGCCAAGATCTCAGTGGCTGTATTTCCTTTCATGTTTAGGCCTCACAGATGCGCCTTGATGTGCCAGTTAACGTTTCTAATCTTTCGAATTTAAGCTTCAAATGTTTACATTTTTAATCTGACTAAGCTGGCAGCTGAACACAATAACGTCATGAGGAAGGCAGATCTTGGCTCAGATCATTCGAATTGCAAGTAGGCCACTTAGTGGCCGTGGACGGCACCTTCCACTCCTTTTATCACTGAACTAGGCCTACTCAAACCTCTTGGATCTAGGCCTACTCAAGCCTCTCTGATCTAGGCCTACTCAAGCCTCTTTGATCTAGGCCTACTCAAGCCTCTCGGATCTAGGCCTACTCAAGGCCTACTCTGATCTAGATCCACACATTAAAAGACTTCCTCAAACACATAAATTATAACTAGAAATTGCATAATCATTATGACAAAAATATATATTGCAATTATTTAAAAGTAAATAATAAACAAATAATAAAGAAACAAACAAATAAATTAATTAAAATAAACAAATAAAGAATCCCCTCTGTCAGCTGGCATAACCTGAAGTGAATTAAAATTAAAAAAAGGATTCCATTTGGAATAAAATGCTGCAGTGTTGCCTTTCAGGGCGCACCTTATCTTTTCCACAGCAAGGAAACGTTAAATCGGCGGAAAAACCAAACACTGCAGCGAGAGGGTCGCACAGCCGATTTTCAAGCAGACTTTTATTTTGTAAAACGTGGCCACGCCCTGCGACCCGCTGGGAGGGGGACTTTTAACCTGTTTCCTCTGTTTTAATGCGAGCCACTATGGTGGCCTCCTTGTCGCAGCCCGTCCACCGCGTTTGTTGTTGTTTTTTTTTTGGGCTATTTTTTCTTTCCCCATAAGATGTTAATGGTGGTCTAGGGTGGGGTTAATGTTCCGTGCAGCTGATATAAAGAACTTCGGTAAAGCGGGAACCAGCTGGTGAGTTCTGTAGCCTGTAGTTTGTGGCGGCGGTGAGTGGGGAAGCCGGCCGTGCTGAGCCGGGCTGAGCCGAGCCGAGCCGAGCCGAGCCGGACTGCTGTTTGCGTCTCCACCCCGTCTCCATTTCATTGTTTTGCTGTCTCTTTTCTTAATTTCACCCTCTGCCCCTCGCTTTCCTGCTGTTTCGCGTCGGTAGCGGCTGCATTTGTCGCCTTCCCGCGTCCAGTTCTGCGCATTGTCGGCCGTTTAGCTTAGCATTAAACGCCACGGGCTCCTGCCATTGTTGACGTCAGACGGCTGCGGCCAGCTCCGCGTCCGGAGAGCTTTAATCACCATAAAGCCACGATTACAAGCCACGCTTAGGGTCTAACTCCACGGTAAAACCCCCTTTAGAGGCATCTCCATCAACACGGTCGCGCTCCTATGTCCACTTTCTCCTCCACCGTCTCTGTCTGCTTCACCCCCCGCTTTAACCCCGTCGAGACCAATTCTGTCTAAACAGGCTTTTCTTAGCGTGTCTGGATATCGTCAGTGCGTAAAAGGGGAATTCCACCAAACTTTCCGACTAGTTTCGTGGCTATTTCAGCCCTTGGGAGGTGAACAGGTTCGTTCAGAGCGGTTTGTTGTGAAAGGGTTCAGATGTCTTTACAGTGGTGGTCAAGGGAACCAGGGGTCGCCATGACAACAGCACAGCTACCACCAGAGAACCTTCTGAGCTCTTAGATGAATGTTCGTGATGTTAAAATAACCATAAATCTCAAAATGTGAGTTTTTCCTAGGGGACTGTGCCTTACAGCGGCCTGCATGTTCCTTCTGCCGCGACCTGGTTCAAAAAAATGGATAAATTATCATTTATAATGACGATAAATGGCCATTATTGACAGCTAATGATTATCAAAGTGTTTCTAATGTAATTGATAACCGTTCATGTGTTGTAAAGCATACATAAACCCATTTGACAGAGTTTATGTCCCCTCTTTCATCTCTTTCATTTCCAGGCCTTCCCCTTCGATATGCGTTCTGCCTTTCATTGCCAGCATGGAAATTTGCTCCAGTCCATATATTTGCTCTGTTTTAAAACATTCGGTTATGAAAAGGAACAAATACCAACTTTTCACCTGAAGGAACTGATTTAAGCTTCACAATCAGACCTTAGAACCACTGCAGAACCTTTGAGGGAACGTTTAGACTGTTTATACCTTGATGAACGAGAAATGTTCCTGAACAGAAGCTTCATTTCTAAGTGTAAGAACAGCTGTTGACTGTGTTGCGCCAGATCCAATAAAACAGGACTCGTCTCGCTCTCTTTACAGCCAAACATGCAGTTGGGAGGTATTTAACCCCTGACAATATCCAGCATATGGTGGCATATTGTGATGCAGTTTGTCACACTAATGATAAATATTGTCATATTGCCTGGTCATGTAATAAGGTGTTTATTGTATTTTGGAATAAGATCAGAAAATTTAGCTGATGCAGGATTTTTAGCTAAAAAAAATCTATAATAATGGAAAAAAATCTCATTTATTTTCCTGCACTTTTAAGTGTTTTAAGTATTGTACATTTCCCTGTATTGCTAATTTCAATATTATTCATCATTTTGTGTTTATTATAATATTATTATGCAGATATGCCTATGAAAAATATCAGATATCATCTTTGGCCTGCAGTTCCCTAATTAAAATAATTCAATATGTAATCTTCACACTCTTTCTTTTTCTCTTCTTTTTCTCTTCTTTTTGTGTCGTTTGCTCAGGCACTTTCGCCGGACGATGGACGAGCTGGTCCACGATCTGGTGTCAGCGCTGGAGGAGAGTTCGGAGCAGGCCCGCGGCGGGTTCGGAGATGGGGGGGACCACGCCCTGGCTGTGGGCTGCCTGCTGAAGCGGCAGGCGCGCAAGCGCCGCGGGAGAAAGCGCCGTTCCGACAACCCTCACCCGTCCTGGGACACCTGCCACCTGAGCGAGGGATCCGAGTCCAGCCTGGAGGAGCACAAGGACTACCGATCCTCATCCTCCGCCGCAGCGGGGGGCGCTCACGCCCGCGACAACAACAACAGCGACTCCGACGAGCACCTGGGCGCCAAACGCCGCACTCACGACTCTGGCAGGGCCAAGCGGCCGCTGTGGCATGAGGAGTTGGTCGACGGACTCGGAACCAGGAGCTTGCGCAGGAGGAGGAAAGTGAAGCGCATGGCCGTGGATCCGCCACTAGAGGTCACCACCATGCTGGCCCCACCTGTTCCTAAACCACCAGGTGGCAGCAGCGGCAGTAGAGAGTAAGACCACGTGATGTGTTGTTTAATTGTTTTGCGGTGTTGGGCTGGGGTTGCCAAGTTTGGTGAGATTTTCAAGTCATTAGAGTGAGACTTTTAGTTGTGTAATCAGTGCTTGTGGTCCGAATATTTGCTCTACACACCTGAACCAATCCATTAAGAACAGCAAATACCTGGCACAGGTGTGTTGCAAACAAAAATACGTTTTGAGGCAGCTGCTGCTGAATTGTTTTTACTGGCTAATTTCTAAGTGTTCCAACTTTTATCAAGCATAAGTGTCTATTTCGAGTTCAGGGTAAAGACAAGGATGAGTCCAGCTGTGCCATTTCTGCCTCTTTAGCCGAGTTCGGAATGCGTCCTTGGCATCATGCACATATCTGGAGTTGCAAAGTAGAACATGACATACTCGCAAATACGATCACACGGAGTTGGTGCTCTGTGTTTAAAAAGCTGAATGATTTGGGGAAAGTATCTAAGTTTTCTCACCAATTCTGTGGCTGCTGCTTAAAATGTGATTATTTTCTATAAATTACTCTACAGCTTAATGTACGAAGACAGTTTAACCAAAAAAAGTCACCCTGTTAATGTTTATACCTCACAATTCATTTCAGTTAAGCGGAGTAAAGTCAACATATGTTGACTTTGGTAGCAAATATCAACTTTTTCGCCTCCGTTTTGTTGCCCTATGTGTCTCCACCTGTATTGGGGAAGAGCTTGTGATTGTGTGTGTTTAAAAATTGTAAATAGGTACCGTATTGGGTCAATACCTGATACCAGTACCCGAATCGATACATTCCATATGTTTGTTTATATTTATATATATATATATATATATATATATATATATATATATATATATATATATATATATATATATATATATATATAATCACAGTAGTTCTGTTTTGTCCATATGGTGCAGCCCTAATAGAGAGGCTGGACTCGCGGAAGAAGGGAAAGGAAACGAGGCGAGCAAGGACCGAGTGAAGAAGAGGAAACTGGCCGCACCCCGGCTGGCGCTGGACGCTACGGACGAGGGCGTGGTCGTGGAGAGCGAGGAGGTGGGGCAGTCCGGAAAGGACAAAATGGAGTTTGAGGAGCACAAGGGATCAGATGAGGACATGAGTGACAGGTGGTTAGTGTTTGGTCTTTCCTGTCTTTACTCTTCTTCCTCCTTTTTCTGCTGTGAGGGACTGAAAGGGCTGTTGAGGTATGTGTGAATCACTAGTTTGGCACATAAATCTATCGGAGCTAAGGAATTATGGAAGCCTGCGTCCAAGCAGTGACCATCCCTAAACCATCACACGTGTCCTTCAAGTTCTCCGGGAGGTTCTACCAGTGGTTCTGTGTAGAGACTCAGATTTCTTTACAGTGGTGGTGATGGGAACCAGGAGTCACTGTGTTTACAACACAAATATCACCTTTTTATTTACTATCCAAAAGCACCAGTGACCCTACACGAGTCTTCTGACTTTAAATATGGAACATTGCCTGTTTTGCCTTATAACACATACATCAAAGACATTTTATATATTCATTGTATATATATATATATAATATACGGACTTTTCTGCCGATTAAATAAATGATATTTATGTAATCATCTGACCCATCAGTATCGTTTCCTTGCTGAAGGTTTAATCCGTAGTGAGCGGTCGTGTTCACGATGAAATCTAACCGTCTTTCTGAATGTGTTCACAGTGAAACCAGCAGTGTGAGTAACAGCAGTGACGGAGGTCTGTACACCAATGATGAAGGAAGGCAAGGTAACGAGTTAAACTCGTTTTGTACTTGATCTTTTTGTTCTTTGTGTTTCACTGTGTGTAGTTCATACGCCGTTAGAATTGAAGCTTCTCTTCAGGCACATTTTTCAAAGCTCCAGCAGTGGTTCTAAGGTCTGATTGTGAAGCTTAAATCAGTTCCTCCAGGTGAAAAGTTGGTATTTGTTCCTTTTCATAACCGAATGTTTTAGAATAAAAGCCTGGAGGCGAGGCGAGGCGGGGGGTGTGGAGTCAGTCCGGCTTAGAACAGATCATCTCAGTGGATTATGGTTCAGTTATGTTCCCTGACTGAAGGCACTGAGATGGAGCCTTGAGGGTCCCACCTGCCCCAGTCACAGTCTAGTACATTTAAAGATGGGATGCGAGAGCCCTTTCCATAGAGGAGTCTGGTGCACGATAAGCTAACGTTCCTCTTTTGTTTGTTCTTTGCTGTTGCCAAGGCGATGACGAGCAGAGCGATTGGTTCTATGAGGGCGAGGCGGGCGGGGCTTGTGGAATAGCGGGCGTGGTCCCATGGTGGGACAGGGAGTCTGACGAGCTGGACCTTAACGACCCAGTGTTCAACAGCATTCTCACTGGGGCCTTTCCGCTCATGTCACAGGGAGCACAGAGAGGTAGGTGCCCACGTACGGCGCTGCTCACTGTGAACCTGCCTTTTTCCCCATAAAGCAGGATTTTTAGTTTTATCTGTTGGTTTATATGATTTAAAGGGGAATTCTGCACATTTGTCTCATTTTTGCCGACATTGCCTCGAGAGCTAACGTGTACTGTTAACACATCCGCGGCAGAAAACGGACTTCTGCACATTTTAATGCACAATTCATGTTTATTTGCTGAGCTAAACATATTGGGGGAAAGATTGGGTGCAACATTAAAAACAAAAAAACACCATTAAAAGCTGTGAAATCAGTTTGTATTCAACATTTCAGATACAACTGTATAGATGATGAACATAATTCTGGCCACAGATTTAAAATGAAAGGAAATTATATGTATCTACATCTGAAGAATCTGGAGAGGAGAGGAATGAAGGTCAGTAGAGACAAGACGGAATACATGTGTGAGAATGAGAGGGAGGCAGGTGGAAAGGTGAAGATGCAAGGAGTAGAGGTCGTAAAGGTGGATGACTTCAAATATCTTGGATCAACCATCCAGAGCAATGGACAGTGTAGAAAAGAGGTGAAGAAGAGGGTGCAGGCAGGATGGAGTGGGTGGAGACGGGGGTCAGGGCTGGTGTGTGACAGAAGGATAGCAGCAAGAGTGAAAGGGAAGGTTTACAAGACAGCAGTGTGTCCTGCTATGATGTCTGGTTTGGAGACTGTGGCTCTGTCTAAAAGACAGGAGGCTGAGCTGGAGGTGGCGGAGATGAAGATGCTGAGATTTGCGTTGGGAGTGACCAGGATGGACAAGATTAGAAATGAGCAGATCAGAGGGACGGTGAAGGTGGAGCAGTTTGGAGATAAAGCCAGAGAGGCCAGGTTGAGATGGTGTGGACATGTGTTGAGGAGGAATAGTGGATATATTGGGCGAAGAATGTTGGAGATGGAGCTGCCGGGCAGAAGGAGAAGAGGTAGACCTCAGAGAAGGTTTATGGATGTAGTGAAGGTGGACATGGAGATGGTTGGTGTGAAAGTAGAGGAGGCAGTGTATAGGGCCAGATGGAGGCAGGTGATCCGCTGTAGCGACCCCTAAAGGGAGCAGCCGAAAGAAGAAGATATGTATCTACATCTGGCCGTGGCTCATGCATTGCGATAATGAGCTCTGTGAATGTCCAAAAGCAGGCACACTGCAGTTCCTATGCACGTCCTCTAGATGGCAGACTTCCTCTTTGCGCTTGGAGTAGAATTACTGAGCTCTGAACGTGCTTGACTCTGTGTATGTGTGGTGTTTTTCAGGGTTTCAGGCCAGGCTGGCTCGACAGGCCTCTCTGCAGCAGGCTCAGGTGTGTGTATGTACTGTATGTCTATATATATGTTTGGTGTTTATGGTCCTAAATCCATCACACTGCAACAAGGCTTTGTTGTTACACTTCAAGTATTTACACTAAAACACTTCACTCACTGCTGCTCTGTGTTCATTCATATCCTCCTCCAGAGCGCTTCTCAAGTAGCTGGATGTTCGGAGAGGCTGCCCAGATTGTCGCAGGACCCTCATGCTCATGAGTAAGATGTTTCTTTACACCCTCATTGTACTTGAAAGTGCAGTGTATACAATATATACAACCGGGAGTTGGAAAACTAACAAGCTCCCAACTGAATTTCTGTGTCACCGATGCTATTTATAGGGAACTAAAATGTACATAATTTACTACATTACTACTTTAATGGCCCTGTGACCGGAAGGTCGCCGGTTGAATCCCCAGCACTGACAGTCCGTGACTGAGGTGTCCTTGAGCAAGACACCTAACCCCCGATTGCTCCCCAGGTGCCGTGGACATCATATTAAACCCTATGGATTAAGAATGGGATCTCAAACAAGTTCAAACAGTACAGCTTCTCAAATATTAAAGAATTTTCACTGTTGTTACAGATTTATAATGATGAGTATTAAGAGTATGTTACTTGAAATGTTAGAATAATTCATTTTGGCACAGTTTTTTTTATAACAGTAGTTCAGTTTCCATGTTTATCATACAATTTATTATTATTTTTTAATTAATAGTTTGTGGCGATGTGTTACAGTATATGAAAAAAGCGCACGTCTATATAGGCCTTCGTAATATAATTATTCCAAATAATTTTCCTGAATAAATGCAGTCATATTAAACACAAATAAAAAATAAATAAATCCATGATGTAAAGAATGCCTCATCAAGGGGCAGCAGACAGTGACAACCACAATTTTTGCATTTTACAGTAAAATAAATGAAAATATGTTTAAGCTCTCCTTTTTCCCTGTATCCACCTGAACGGGCCACCTATGAGAACAGAGCCATTGAAAAGCTGCTTCTGATTTTGGAGCATTTAGTCGGTTACAGTATAAAACAAGCCACTTAGTGTTTTATCAGCAGCCGTTTTGGTGATATTAATGACTCAACATAAACTCTCGTGTGAGCGGTTTGTCTGGAGATCGTAGGTGCTATTCTGCCTTGTGCTTACAGGCAACAGATCGTCAGTAATAAACAACCCGGTTTCATTTTGATGTTTATCTTTTGCTCTGCAGCCCGTGGTTCAGTGCCGGATCCAGGCGTGAACAGGTCAGTCAGATAACGCACCCGGTGTGATTGTGTGCGCGAGAGGGAGATGAAGTATGTTTGTAGTGTCTGATTATACGCAAGGAGGCACTCAGAGGAAAATGTACTTGTTCTCTCTGAGGCCTGAAAAGCTAATATGTACTGCCGTCCCTCAAGGCTTTATGACTAAAGTGCGTATCGCTGTTGTCGGAACAAAACCTCGCGTCTCCAAAACGGTCCTACTTTACTTTTAATGGAAGTCAACGGAACCAGACGTTCCAAGACATTTTCTTTTAGTCCATTCCTCATGAAATTTACACACAATGTAAAGGGCAATAGACGTCTTCAAATCATGTGAAAAACTGTAGTAATGAGGTTTTGTTCCGACAGCAGCGACGTGGTGGAGGGGTACTTGCAGGGCATTGTGAGGCAAAGAAATAGTCCCCAAAGAAAACTTCTTTTTTTCTATTTTACTTCTGTTTTCCGCATCATCAACACTCCATATAAAACTCAAGACTCTAGTGAATAACTTGGCTATATTTGAGTTGTAGCCAAGGCGGCCCCTGGTTCCCATCACCACCACTGTAAGGAAATCAGAGGTTCTCTGTAGTGCACCTTTAGATGGCTGTGTACGTTTCAGTGGTTGAGCTGTAGCGTAACTGACAGATTTATGGAAATTCAGATTTTTCCATTGATATAGTGGAAACACTGGGGTGGAAAACATGATCTATTTTCATGATTTTACAGTTGGCAAAACCGCCAGCGGAGATGGGACAATGTAGTCCATTTGCTCATTAATCCATAGTAAGAACGCATTAACAGTAAAAAGGACACGCACATGTACGTATATCGCCGCTGTCGGGACAAAACCTCATATCTCCATTTTTGGTGCTTTCACATAATTTGAAAATTCGTCTACCCCTTTAAATGCGGTGTGAATTTCATGATGAATGAACCAAACAAACGGCCAAAAATGACTTGGAAAAAAATTCTGGTTCCATTGACTTGCATTAAAAAGTAAAGTAGGTTTTTTCCCTCTCCTGTAAAGTTACCGTTTTGGAGATGCATGTTTTTGTTCCGACAGCAGCGATATGTGTGTATATACAATCTAATATTGATTAGCAGGCTGTTTAAATGAGTCTAGTCTAGTTCTCCAGTGATGATGATCACCGCCGTCAGTGTTTGCCGATATCTGACTAAGCTACCCCGTCGTTCAGGACGTAGTACCGGTTTAAGGGTTTGTGGCTCTTGAACGTATGATTGATGTCTATTTTTAGTCTGTGTGTTTGTGCACATGCATCATGTCTTGCATGTGCTTCAAAACGTGCTACATTCCATTGATTTGCTTGAAATGTGTATATCAGCTCCTATGAATAAAATATCATGTCATTACATCAGCATGATTTTGGCAGTAGTTGTTGAGTGTGTAACTGCACTAGAGCTGCCTGTGTTTAAGACTGTCCATGTGGTTTGTGTACAGTGTGTGTATAGCTGGCTCTGTGTGTCTAGTGTGTCTAAGTGCTTTCTTTGTGTGTGTTACGTGTGCGCAGTGCCACTGGGATTCCAGAGCGGACCGAGGCCACCGGAGGAGCTGCTCGTTAAAGACTGCTAGCAGGTAACCACCTGAATCTTCGCCTAACAGCTCTGACAGTTTCCTCTACAGGTGTGCCCTGTTAGTCTGAAGGCGCTGGCCTGTCTGTGTGTGTAGCTGTATGGGGGTGTGGCGGTGGTGGTGGGGTGGAAGGTGGTGTTATTCAAACACAGAAATCCAAACTTATTCCAGTAATTTTACGTGATGAGGTATTCAGATAAAGTACTGTACCGGACGGATGTCAGGGCTGATGTGTGACTGAAGGATAGCAGCAAGAGTGAAAGGGAAGGTCTACAAGACAGCAGTGCATCCTGCTATGATGTATGGTTTGGAGACTGTGGCTCTGTCTAAAAGACAGGAGGCTGAGCTGGAGGTGGCGGAGATGAAGATGCTGAGATTTTCGTTGGGAGTGACCAGGATGGACAAGATTAGAAATGAGCAGATCAGAGGGACAGTGAAGGTGGAGCAGTTTGGAGATAAAGCCAGAGAGGCCAGGTTGAGATGGTGTGGACATGTGTTGAGGAGGAATAGTGGATATATTGGGCAAAGAATGTTGGAGATGGAGCTGCCGGGCAGAAGGAGAAGAGGTAGACCTCAGAGAAGGTTTATGGGTGTAGTGAAGGTGGACATGGAGATGGTTGGTGTGAAAGTAGAGGAGGCAGTGGATAGGGCAAGATGGAGGCAGATGATCGGCTGTGGCGGGCCCTAAAGGGGAGAAGAAGAAGAAGAAGAAGAAGAAGAAGAAGAAGCTTGTATAGTTTGCAGTAAAGAAGGAAACGTTTTTGTGGAATAAGTATGTTATCCTGAGTAACATGAGAAGCAATACAGAATGTTTTTGAGATGGTTAAATTTGAATAAAATATGCTTGGGTGACTGTAAATATGCTTCGTAGGGCCATCCCAGTATAGCCACAATACCTGCCCGCTGCAAACTAAACTATAAATGCTAATTATGTAACTAATACTAAATGCTATCTGCCATCATCAGTGCCAGTGGCTAGACAGAAGAATAGAAATAGAATAGAATTGACAACAATTTCTCTCTGTGTTTTGCACACTGTGAAATCAGACCTCTGCATTTAACCCATCCGTGCAGTGAAACACCCACATACATGCACACTAGTGAACACACACACTAGGGGGCAGTGAGCACACTAGCCCGGAGCGGTGGGCAGCCCTATCCTCAAGGACACCTCAGTCATGGACTGTCGGTGCTGGGGATTGAACCGGCGACCTTCCGGTCACAGGGATGGTTCCCTGACCTCCAGCCCACGACTGCCCTCAGCAGTAGTATATTACACAGTCTTACAAGCCTACTGTGTGTGTGTGTGTGTGTGTGTGTGTGTGTGTGTGAACAGGCAGACCAGCGGTCACCTCGGCTCGTTGTGCACGGGGGACGTGAAGAGAAGACGCAAGGCTGCTCCTATGGGCGCCCCCTCTTCCACAGGTAACATACACCCCTTTTATGTATCACCTACATTACAGAGTAACGCAGTAATGTGATTACTTTTTCCTGTAACCGATTAGTGCAGGGTGCTCCAGTTTAAATTCTTCTAATCACATTACAGTTATTGACTTAATAAGAGTTACGTTACTCGTGTCACTCGTACGTCTTCAGGAGAACAGAATAAATGAAGTGCGATGCATTTAAACCATGAACTATTTCTCCCATTATTCAGGGGTAGGTGTTACATTATGAGAAGGAATTGGTCTTTTTTGAGTTACTGCCCGAGCAGTGGTTATCTGGCTAACTGAGGACATCCTACTATATGACCCCCTCCCCTTCCTACGGTGCTCAAGCAATCAAATCAAATTTATTTGTAGCGCTTTTTACAACTGATGTTGTCACAAAGCCGCTTCACAGAATTCCAGTAAAGACAGAGTTTTAACAAGAATGTAAAACCCCCAGGTGAGCAAGCCAGGAGCAACAGTGGCAAGGAGAACCTCCCTCAGAGCTGAGGAAGAAACCTTAGGAGGAACCAAGGCTCACCAGGGGGGACCCGTCCTCCTCTGGTCAGACTATCTACAGAGTTATTATACTACTAATATTAATAGCAGTAGTGTTAGTAGTAGGAATAGCTGGGAGTCTATGAAAACATCAGTGTAGGGTGGGCAGCTAGTCTAAGGCAGGTGGTGGTAGCTGGGGCGTGGGCAGCTGGTCTGAAGTGGGTAGCAGGAGAGCTCGACAGTCAGTCGTCCTTCAGTGTCTGGCTGAAATAAAAAAAAAAAAATCACCCCACAGTAAGAAAAAACTAAAAAGAAAGCTGCACGCATCGAACCTGTGGCTAAAACAACAGCAATTAAAAATGAGATGATAATTGATCATACTTAAAAATATAAGCATGACGTTCTTAAAGGATCTGGAGGGTGTAAATGAAGGCAGGTTACCAAGAGGGAAGCCACAGCTGCTTCATCTCTTTGTATTTCTTCAATGAGCTTTTGTTAAAATATTTTAGAGAGAACTGAGGAAGCCATTTCAGATTTCCAACTCAGATTTCAGATTTGCAAATAATCTTTGACAATCATTTTTCCCAAAAATCATGCCAGACATTGTCTTCTCTTGACTCTGTGGTAAGTATTGTACACTTAGGAAAACCGTTTAAATATATCAGCCCAAAAAGAGGAAATTTTGGGGGGCAGAACCAAAATGTGTGATCCGAGGTTCCGTCAAATGCCTTTCATCTTTCGTGTAGCTCAGAGACTGAGCGATAGATCTTAGGAGGACAGTTTGAGACACGATGGAAACGTTTGTACTGAACACGTTGATCTTGGGGTTTTAAATGGAGGTAAACAAAGTATCTGAATGGTGGTTTTCTCAGCTGGATTACTGACTGGATCATTGCTAAAATCTCCACAGAGTCACTCTGGACACACAGTCCTGATGGTCACTGTGATGTGATTTGCTTTGCTGTTTTAAACCCTTTTGTTGCCAGATGAAGGCTAAAGCAGAGCTAACAGCAGGTTTTACAGTGATCCGGCTGTGTGTTTGTGCTGTATTTCTAGTTGTGGGATGTTGGAGCTGGTTTCTCTCAGTCTCAGTGATGGCAGGTTATGCTGAGTGTTCTGATGTATGAATCGTGTCACTATTTTAAACCCTTTGTTTATAATATGAAGACTAAATGCAGAGCTATAACAGCAGCGAGTGGGTTTTGGGCGATTTTGGAGCTGCATCTCTGCCTGATGGATGGTCACAGGTGGATGAAGTCACTCTGGATGGTGAAGCAGAGTCTGAGAGATCTGATGTGTGAATCATGTCGCTGTTTTAAACATTTGTTTGAATTTGAAGGTCAAAAAGCAGAGCAGTACTATCAGGATTTTGGGTGATTTTTCTCAGCTGAATTTCTCACTGATGTTGATGATGAAAATTCAAATGATAATCTGGAGAATCTCTCAATTCAGCTTCATATCACTGAAGAATAATTGCCCCCCTCTTTGAAGTCGTATGATCCCTAAATGTGACTAAAGCCCAGCAGTGAGGAGCTGAACTTTCCCCTCCTCTGCTGTCCCTGCAGACGGGCAGGGTCGCCTACAGAGCGGCGCCGGTAGCTGTTAATGAAGTGATGCTCTTTTATTAGAGGGGCTCATTTCAGTGGGAAGATCTCAACCATGCCTTGAAGGATGGCGGGTCAAGCCGAGCCGTACTTGAAGCTCGAAGGGCTCGTGGTACAGTTTGAGATTTCACCACTGCCATCAAGTCGGTGGGGGCTGGTCTCTTTTTGTCTTTGTAGACCAGCAGTAGGGTTTAAATCTGATGCGTGCAGCTACAGGGAGCCAGTGAAGGGAGCGCAGCAGTGGGGTGACGTGGCTGAACTTGGGCAGATTGAAGACGAGCCGTGCTGCCACATTAATCTCTTAGCCTCTGAGGGTTGTTTTTCAGAGAAGCTATCCAACCATCTCTGTGTGCTGAGCAGCAGCGCTGCTATTGGTTATGCTGTGTAAGTACTAGGCTCCTCTGTAGGTTCTACCTGTCCACGTTAGGCTCTTCTTCCAGCATTCCCCCTCGGGTTATGGTGTGTGGTTGTTGGTGTGGGTAAACACCAGAGCTGGTTCATGAGGAGTCTGGCCACTTCCTATTTCCCCTATTATATCAAAAACAGGGCTGGTAAACAGCAGAGGGTGAGTGAGTCCTCAATGAATGGGAGTAAATGGAGCTTAACGGCTAAAAACAAGAACTCAAAATAGTTTCTAATCATTCGCCCAGATCGTTTATTTAATTTTAAAAAGTAGAAGTATGTATTTCATTAAAAAAAGAGATCTTGTTGATATATTTCCTTTTATCCATAGCAAACGGGTTTTGGGCAGCAGAAGGCGGGCTTTACTGCTAGAGAGTGATGATCGATGGGCGAGCGGAGCAGCTCATTGGCTGTTTGCGCTCACTGATGTCACGGACCTGCATGAGTTTAAAAGCTCTTAAAAATAAAACGGCGGTGTTAAAATGTTTTATGCTGCCCTGTGTTCAGGAAATGATTGGATTCTTTTACATTTAAAAATGTTGAAATATTTATAAACCGTGGTTTTGCTCAAAGGCTCCATGTCAGCCCGTTCATTTTAGGCTCGCTCAGGAGCGCCCTCTAGCATCTGAAAAACGGGAAGACGCCGCAGAGTGGGAATTCTCCTCTCTGCACGTTTTCTGGGTGAACACTAGCTTCTGCACCAGCGTGTGGTCACAAGACCAGATTGGCATGTCTGGCCATCGATGACCGTTCACTGTTGATCCCATTGCCTGATTAGAACACATGACTTCCTGCCCGGGTCCTGGGCCAGAGGATGATGTAAAGCATTTTACCACTGCGGATCTCTGCAGGGCAGAGGGTTGTGGGTTGGGGAGGCTGGAGGGTCGGAGTTCAGCGGGTCAGAGTTGTGTTTTCTAAGAAATGGATTTAAAGTTTAAGGGTAGAGGCGTCAGAAAGGAGGAGGTGGATTAACGTGGAGTGGATAGAGAGACAGAGCGGCTGCCTTCACACTACAGGGCTGAGCTGTAGATGTGTACAGGGCTGTCACCGTCACTGAGCTGACTTACTGAACAGTCACAAAACATGCATCGTCTTGTTAAGATTCACATATGTTTCCGCTCAATGAAATGGTCAAGATGTAAGGAGTCATTCGGAGTGGTTTGTCACATGCTCCAGTATAGAGAAACTGAGTTGTTCACAGTAGAGGTGATAGGAACCAGACGTCCACCTCTAAAAGCTCCCTCACAGAAAATTGCTGCATGAACTGGTTATCAAAACACTGCCTACTGTCTGAGACACTGTTTTGACTGCTTTGAGGACGTTTGGAGCCTCTGGAGCACTGAAGAGAGGGAATATTCGTAATTGTCTCTTCAGCCCAGCTGATATCAGTCGGCCGATAAAATCGTGCGATGTTACGGTTTCGTTTATATTTTGGTGTCGGTGAAGATCCCACTCATAAAGCGTCAGTATAGCTTTAAAGTTGCCTGCTTTATAATATAATGAAAATTTGAGGATTTCATGTTTTTATGTGATGGAGAACGTAATGAAAAGAAGGATTCATGTTTTTCTAATGTAGCATATTGATTGTGCATAAATGAGGCAAGTGCTACTAAAATAATAGCAACAGATCATTTGCTGCTGTGTTTAATCACTAGATCCCTGTGTAGGGAGGCAATATATGCTGCTGATAACGCCAGTTGTTGGTCATTAACTCAGTATTAATTACATTAAACCGTAACTGAGGTAAATAAGGCATTTTCAGAGGACTTTTATTTGTCCATTCTATGTCATAGTAATCAGCAACCGGTTAATTAGTAATAAGTAGCAGTTATTGGCTTAATAAATGCCCATATATGGTGACTGAAAGTTTAGTATAAAAAGGATAATCATAAATATACAAATAAAGATGCTCTAGAAAGGTGTTTTAATTCACAGTAGTTGTTGCTTAATAATGTAGTAATTACCTCCTATTGCCTTGATAAGAGCTTCATAAGGGCATTATAATGACCACCCAGGCTGAAGTGCTACCAGAAGTGTACTGTTTATTATGTGAGGTGATCTTGAACGTGTGATTGTTCTATATGCATTAATCGTGGACATGCAGCCCAGTCCTTTTTCCTTCTGTTTGAATGGAGAGACTCTCAAGCGGTTTTTTAGCAGCGGGAAGCCCGAGAATCAGCATCTGACGTAGCTGTCGGATCGGCTTCTCTTTAACACTTGGACCTGAGGTGCTCACGTGGGCCAGACAGGTGAAAGGCCTTTGTTTAATAGGGCTCAGACATCAAAACTGCTGGAGGCCAGCGTGTTGTGACTGAAGTGACTTCATCAGGGAATCTTCTTACAGCAGGAGGTTGGATTGGTTTCGATTTGGCTCAGATCGTCAGTCACTTACATGGTTAATGATGTGGTTTTTTTCTCTTTAAACCCTTTCGTGCAGGTTTATTTAGTAAGGGGGAGGTTGGGGTGAGACTTGGTTCCTCTCAGGGTTTCTTCCTCTTGCTGTGAATGAGCTTTTCTTGCCGCTGTCGCTCTCGGCTTCCACGCTTGGGGCTTTGACCCGGGTTTCTGTGAAGCTGCTTTGTGGCGGCCGTTGTAAAAATATTTTGATGTTTAATTGTTGATGTTAATTAATTGACCAATAATCGACTTGAATGTAAAGAGCTGTAATAGTTCTGTTCACCAAGAGCCCCCGTGCTTTGTTTACACTCATAAATTTGAGTTTACAGTAAGTAATAAGCAGTGAAGCTAAAAATAAGTGAAATAATAATAATAATAATAATAATAATAATAATAATAATAACTATGGAGATTAGCGTTATCCATAGGCTTTCAGTCAGGATGTTTCTATTGTCACCGCCATATTCAGGACCAAATTTCTGGCTTCGTTGCTCCACATGAACCTAACTAGAGGTGGAAGATGCTAAAATTACTCTCCTTACTTTGGAAGAGAAAAATGTTCCTCAATGAAGTCGATAAAATAGTCTGAGGTCCTCACAGTTTCCCCTGAACTTCTGGTCCCGCTTAAACTGGCGGAAAGCCACCAAATCTGCTTTCCTGGCATTTATATTTAACTCGGGATCACATGAATTCCGATCTGAGCGTCACATTAAGGTCACATGGCCGCAAAATCAGATACGTGTCCAATCTAGGACCACATATGTGAGGAGCCTTTGGCTGCGTTCACATTACCAGGTTTGTGACTCGGATCTGATGTTTTCCAATCCGACCTGAGCCACTTTCATATGTGGTCCTAGATCGGATGCACCTGCTGCGTCAACAAAGCCTTAAACTTTGTCAAACTTGCCCTTTTTCTTTGGCTATCTGCTCACAGACGTACACCATCGTAAGCGAGCAGCTGTCCTCTTCAGTTTAAGGCATCAGTCGCCGTTTGGACATTTTTGTCGGTAAATTTTAACCGACATCGATTGAAATTTGGCCCGGCCGCACGCTCTGCAAACGAATTTTAATTGAATTGAGTGGTTTCACTGGTCGTGGAGTGTTACTGCCTTTACTTTTCTCCTGAAACGCGGCAGCGTGCGTAAAGAGATTTAGCTTTCAAAGCTCAAAAAAAGAGTCCGCTCAAGCACGCATCCTCAAAAAAGCTTCTTAAGTCGCAGAGTACTTTCTTTCCACCGCTGATTAGTGTCACTGCTGCCCAGAGAGATTTCCTCCTAAGAACTGGCAAGGGGAGCATGTTGCTTCTGGTCTGAAGAGCGATGTTCTGTTCCACAGGTTATCTGGAACAAGTAAAGCGAGTGTAGAGACGCTGCAGGGCTGCTGATAAACTTCACATTACAGTAACCCGGTTTAGACGGGCCACGTTACGTGGTCTTCGTCTGCCCTATCAGTGTGAATTTCCCCCAAAGTCAGGCTCACGTGGCCAGTGTGAAGCCTCCTCCTACAGTGCCTGGTGTTCTTTATGTGGGATTGCAGGGCTGCGCCAACGGTCGCTGATGATTTTGGTCATTGGAAGTAATTGGCAGTGAATCTTGTTGGCTTTACAGTAACAGACTGTTACTGACGTTGCATCTTGATGTTAAGAACCACAGAGAAACTCGTTATTTTAGCGGCGCTTTATGATTATCTGGTTCATAAGCTTTGTGGAAGGTCTGTATAAAACATGGTGTACAACGTTTAACATGTACCGGAAATGATCTACAAACAAATCACTTCTTTCATCTTTAGTTGTAAGGATGTGTTTGAGCACAATGCTAGTCTTCGTCTCCACGACGGCTTTGGTCTGAATGAAGGAGACTCTACAGTCACGGGTTTATTTGCTGAATTTGCCGCATTAAAACGTAATATAAATATAAGACCCATTATAGAAGTGGTCTGTATAAATGTGGCATGTTATGTCTGTTTTATTGTTTTCCAATATGTTGAACTGTGCACTGTGAATGAATTGTGCACTGAAATGGCAGAAAATGTCTTATATAAGTGAGTTATTTATAGACAATCTGTACTTAGAAAATCAATAAAACATTATTTAACCAGAGGGACACAAACAGACACAGACAAGGAAAGAACTGTAGGTAGCGCCGCCTTCAATGCTACAATATTTATATTAAATATAAATATTGTGAAATTCTGCTGTTTGAGTTCAGAATGTGTCAGTTGATGACTGACAGGTATACATTAATAATAATAATAATAATAATAATAAAAATAAAAATACCTTCTAGTTGATAACTGAGGTATACATTAAT
>NC_051214.1:3985051-3997551 GCF_015220715.1 Pygocentrus nattereri
TCTGATGACGGAGTTCAGCTGCTTTAAAGTCACCTATTGCTCACAGAGGCTGGAGGGCTGTAAAGCCCCCTAGCATTAGGCTGTGGAGCAGCCAGAACTGATCTTCCAATATCAATACCTGACCTCAGTGACGCTCTTGGGAATGAATTCAATTGAATCCTTACAGCAGTGTAAGGCTTTCCCAGAAAAGTAGGGGCTGTTACTCTCTATTAATACCTGTTATTTCAGGAGAAGCACTACAGTATAGTATAGTATAGTACAGTATAGTATAGTATAGTACAGTATAGTATAGTATAGTATAGTACCGGACATAGTTTTACTTGGTTGGTGGCTAATTCGTCAAAATGAGATGCTGCCATTGGACAGTTTTATGTCACTCTTTCAATCGTTATTGGACGAGGAGTCTCTTCAGTTTTGCTAGAGCAGGACTGAGAATCGCTGGTTTAGTGGGTCATATATATGAAACTAGAGCACGCGCTTACAAAAGATGGTTCTTCGACGGTTCTTTAGTAAAGCAAATGAATGTGTAGATCCATGAACACTCGAATCCCTTTGCATGATTGAGAGGTTCTTTGCGTCGTCGAATGGCTCTTCAGATTGATGGAGACTTGAATATAACGTTTTTGAAAAGGGTTCTTCTACCGTTACAGGCGTGACATTGTCCCACTGGAAGAACCCTTTTTGGGTGCTGTACAGAACCATTTTCAAAGAAGTTCTGTATCAAAACATATCCAACTCCCACTCCATCAGTCTGAAGAACCATTTAACGATGCAGTGAAACCTTTAATGGTACAAAGGGTTCTTTTTTCTTTATTGAAGAGCCCTTGAAGAACCATCATTGTTAGGAGTGTACGTACCAGATTTCAGTGGTTCAGATGTAAAGACAGTCATTCAGAGTGGTTTAATGTGCGAAACTTGCCGAGTCAGAGTTGTTCACAGTGGTGGTGATGGGAACCAGACGTCCACCTCTAAAAGCTCCGTCACTGAAAGTTACTGCGTGAGACGGTTATGAACTCGCTGCCTGATGCCTCAGACGCTGTTTTACTTTGACGTTTTGATCTAATATTAGTTTGAAATCCGTTATTGGCGGAGAAATACGTGCCAGGTGTTGTCCTGTGAAGTAGTACCCAAAGAAAACGTATTTTTTCAGGTGTATCACTGTTTTACCGTAAAAACTCCGACTCTGTTTACGTTTAAACTAGAAGATTATGCAGAGGTTTCGGTCCCCTTTAACGCTCAGCTTTAAGTCCAGGAGGTTGCGGAGTCTGTGATTTATACACTGCTGTTGTGGAATGATTTAAAGCTCAGCACTCCTGCCTGACGACTACACGCACAAGAATGTTGTAATGGTCAACTGCCGTACTCTTTTTTAACCCTTTGCACTCAGGTGCTGCCTCAGAGTAGACACTAGCAGCCTGCCAGGATCCCGGTTAAATGACGCGTCCAGTTGTAGTGTATTATTCAGGTTGGAAAACGATGCCATATTAAAGCGTGTGGGGGCGTCGGTGCTACTGTAGCAGTGGTGATTAAGGGTGGGTGTGTGTGTGTTTGTTAGTGTGTAGCTCCCATTGTCAGTACTCTGTGTGTTTATACGTAGGATGACCTTTAATGGGAGGCACTGACCTCGGTGCTCACCACATATCAGAGCCAAGTGGCTCAATTTGAAATTCTGCTGAGGACCGGTCAGCTTCATTAGGCCGGTCCGCCTCAGAACGGGTTATTTTAAAAGCAGAATTACCGAGCCAGGTGTCGCTGTACGTCTCTGAAACCCGAGTGTAGACGTTACAGAGGTGTGGCCTGGCTTTGTGGAGCACAGCGCCGCCGGTCCGCCAACGCCTCATCTGTAATTGAGGCGTTTCTCGTTTATGGTTGCCATGGCACCTGTGTATCGCAGTCAGCTCGGCACTAGTTTCCCAGGTGACTAAACAGGACCGATCAGGTCCCACTCTGCTGTATAACAAAGCGAAAATGATCTTATTCTCAAGAACCTGCTGAGGTTCTAGAAGCAGCATCGCTTTTAGAATCTGTTGAAGTCCCTTGAAGGAAAGCGCTGGAGTTCCTGAACTTCTGTTGGTTTTCATTAATCTTTGGAATTTCTAGGATTTGCTGGGGTTCCTTCTAGGATCTGAAGAGATTTGAGAATCTGCTGGAGTACCAGAATTTACTTAGCCTCCATGATTTGCTGACTTACCCAAATCTGGTGGGTATCTAGAATCTAGAGACTATGCCACAGTTCTAGAATTTGCTGTGGTTCCAGAATACGCCATACTTGTAGAATCTGCTGGAGTACAGGAAGTTACTCGGGCTTCAGAATTATATACCTTTCCAGAACTTGTCAGGTATCTAGAATCTGCAGAAATCTTCTAGAGTGTGCAGTCTACAGTCGGTTCTGTAATCTGATGAGTTTATCAAAACAAGAGTTTTACTGAGTTACTGAGGGTCCATAATTTGCTGCCATTTTAAAATCTGTTGGCTTTCTAAAACCTGCCAGAGATCTAGAATATACTCCTGAGGCTTCTATAATGAGCTGTAGTTCTAGAATCCGTTGAGGCTGCATAATGCACGGAGGCTCTAGAATCTCTTGAAGTACCAGAATCTGCTAGGGTGCTGTAATCTGCTAAGGCTCCAGAATCCACAGGGGATCCAGGATCCAGACCCTCAATTAATTTAATTAATCTGCTGAATTCTGGGTTCTGGAATACAAGTATGAATATGCAAACTGAGGCTCCATAATTTGCTGACGTTCCAGAATCTGGTGCGTTTCTACATCTAGAATCTACTGGGACTCCAGAATCTGCTGTAGGTGCTTCTAGAATCTCCTGGGGATCCAGAGTCTGCTAGGTTTCTGTGATCTGTTGAGGCTCCAGAATCCACTGAGGTTCTTGAATTCTTGGGCCATTATGTATATCAGCATCTGAGTCAGCATCTACTGACTTGAAAATTCTAGAATTGTCACTTTTCTAGGTATTTTCCGAAATGGAGTGACGCATGGTAGGGAGGGGTCGGCATCAAGCTGAGCAGAAACGGGGGGCGCTCACTGTCGGTGTGCCTTTGATTTGTGTCATGAAGCCGAATGTCGATCTCTTTGCAGCTGATGTTGAACTGGAAACAAATAAAGTGAAGAATTGGCTGTGGGTCCCGTGTGTTTGTTTTTCCTGCACGCCAGAGGTTTGGCATTCAGAGCTGCGGCAGCGAGGAGGCAGTAATGAAGTACTAACTCAACTTCTATACCTGCTGCTCTCTTTATACTCACACTATCTCTTTATATATACACTGAAACATGATTCCTCACTCATTTGGACCGGAGGCACAGGACAGGTGCTGTGTCAGGCTTTGTTTTCTGTCTTTCATCTCCACGGTGACAGCAGGGCGCACAGCCGGGCTGAATGGCTGGTCCTCGCTCTGCGTGTGGATTCTTTTGCGTCCTGTAAGTTCCTGCGCTCTTTAAAAACCTGTCCTTTTAAAGGATACGGTGCTCCAACTGGGCCATCGTTTTGAGGATAGTTCTGCAGTCCACTTGACTGAAGCGATGGCTGGCGGGTGGTGCCGTTGGTGCTGTTGGTAGGTGTTATCTCAGGAGTTGGGTTGGATTTTTACATCTGCAGAAGTCTATGGAACCTATTATAAACCTATTTAAACAAGTTTGTTTTGTACTGATAGGAGGGTTTGTGACGTTCAGTAAGGTTGGGTGTATGTGGGGTGGGGTGGGGTGGGTGTATGTGGGGTGTATGTGGGGTTGGGTGGGGGTTATAAGTGTCAGAGTATTGGCAGGTATTACCTAAACGGTAACATGTTTTATAGTTAACAGCGAGGGGGGCTGAGTTTCCCCCCCTCCAAGGATTTAAAATACTAAATGAGTTATGAAGCTGCCGTTTTTTGAACACTTAAATATATGTCAGTATACCCACACATGTCAATATCTTGAGATATATTTAATAGTCTTGCAAATGACACTATTACAAAATTTCCGTTCTGTGTTTGAAGTGCAAGCCAACGCATGCACGGACCCTAATATCCCCCATTCCCCAGCGCAGTGATCCGCCCAGTAATCCTGAGCTGAGCTGTGTTACGTAATGCGCTGCATATTCTGCAGGTACAAAGACTGACCGAGCTGTTTAACCCACACTGCCTGCTGAGAGAGCTGGTAATAGTTTTACTTTCAGTTTCCCAAAGAATCTTCACAGACACACCTCCACAGTTCAGTCTTAGAAGTTGGTTTAGCATTTTCAGGTGATCCTAAATACATTCAGTAGTGTTGAAGTCTGGACTCTGGGGTGGTCAGTTCGTCGTTCAGCTTCTTTGATGTGTCCGTCTCCTTTTCTCAGCGAGGTCTTTATGGCAGCATATCGCTGCAGTCGGAAACAAAACCTCGTATCTCCAGAATGGTAACTTTACAGGAGAAGGAACAAACATACCCTACTTTCAATGTAAGTCAATGGAACCAGACGTCTTTCCAAGTCATTTTTGGCCATTTGTTTTGGTCCGTCCTTCATGAAATTTGCACACAATACAAAGGGCAACATGCATTTTCAAATTCTGTCAAATACAAGGTTTTGTTCCGACAGCAGCGATATGATGCCAAAACGTCTATATAGTTCAGCTTTCATGGTGCCTTCACTGTCCACTATTGCACCCCTATAAGATCATGGATGCTGCCTTTTGAACCGTGCACTGATAACAAGCTCAGTGGTCTTCATCCCGGAGGACACGGTGTCCATGATTTCCAAAAAATTTCAAATGCTGATTCGTCAAACCACAGGACACGTTTCCACTTTCCCTCAGTCCCTTTAAATGAGCTCAGGCCCAGAGAAGGTGGCAGCATTTCTGGATCCTGTTTATATCTGGTTTCTTCTTTGCGTTTTAGAGTTTTAACTTGCATTTGTGGTTGCAGTGATTTCCACTACAGTCAGTTGTTCAGCTTCTTTGTTTGATGCGTCTGTCTCCTTTTCTCAATGGGGGCTTTATGGCAGCTGCACATCCCTTCAGACCCGTAGCGTGGACTGAAAAAAATCACTGCCGTTCACTGGAGTTCATTAAATCTGTTCTCATGTTCCAGCTTTAAACCTGTGAAAAAATGCATTTTATTAGAGTGAACCATGTGGGACACCTAAGGTTCTCTCTCAATATATAGAGAGAACCCCCCCCCCCCGCCCAATTAATTCTGAGCCATTTTTATTGGTGTGTTGATCATGAAAGGGTAAGAGTTTTCAGATCATGCAGAAAATAATTTATTTCGTTCATTAAACCTGTGAAAAAAGTATGTTTCATGAGGGAACCATGTATATCTTGGTTAATTTTGCTTTGCCCCGCCCACTGGTGCTCAGTGACCTCATCAAAAGTCAGAAAACGGTTTCGAGGCAGGGCAAAAGTCATGACGTTTGTCATTTTGGTGCAAGATTACAGAAAAACAAGATTTCTGTCTTTTTTAATGACGTTATTAAGCATGATTTGATGGAAAGACCAGCCGCTGTTTGGTTTGCTTTGTCAGTTTGGCGCTGGAGCTACGAGGCTAGTATAACTAACTAATGCAAGCCTTCAACTCACCAGTTAGCATGGTGCTAACTGCAGGCCTAAATCCACACAGACTGGCCTTAAACCCTGTGCAGTCGTTCCATCTCTAATAGACTTGATGATGTGGTTTCTGACAGTGTGACTCACTATTATCTATAAACACGGACTAACGTTCAGACTGAACTCAGGCTTCTCAGGCTGCGTGATGTACTTGGTTCATTTTTAAAGGGAAAAAACTAAAGAAGCAAAAACCAGACAGCAAATATATCTCAGCTGGTAAGGTTTCCAAAAAAGGTGGTTAGATATTTTTTGGCAAAGTATCACTTTATCTGTTGCAGACCCTTCGCTGCGTGGCGTGACCTTCACTGCCGTAACATCAGCGCTAAATTTAGTCCTTATTTATGTAGCATGTTTTCGTGCAACAGTGGCACTTAATGCTCTTTACAGACAACAGAGCCATGAATGGGCCGTGAAAAACGTCCACAGGTTCAAATGCTAGGGGTGGGCTGTTGAAGCCTGTGGGCGCTGTGACTCACAGCTGTGGTGGCCCACAGGTTCAAAACACAACAACAGTGTTTCCAGTCCTGTAGTGAACCTCACTTGAAAAGTTGGGTGGACACCAGAGGTGGACAAAGTACACAAACCATGTACTGGAGTTAAAGTCGAGACCTCCAAGGTAAATATTCCTCCAGTAAAAGTAGAAGTTCCTCCCTTTAGTCCTCCACTTGAGTAAAAGTACTAAAGTATTTCCCTTCAAATGTACTTAAGTATAAAGTAAAAGTACTAAAAGAGTAATTCTGGCTCTGATGTCCTGTTATCATTTTTATAACCAGACTGGCTTCAT
Organism: Pygocentrus nattereri; assembly: GCF_015220715.1. Classification (NCBI taxonomy): domain Eukaryota; kingdom Metazoa; phylum Chordata; class Actinopteri; order Characiformes; family Serrasalmidae; genus Pygocentrus; species Pygocentrus nattereri. Next base: position 3,991,407 of record NC_051214.1, read on the forward strand.
GAACTCATTTCAGGTGAAAGTCCTCCAGCGTCTCTCTTGGTAAACCAGTCTTTTAATAGAAGGTCATTAATTAGTGACGCTGACGTCTATTAAAATGATCAGAAGCACAAAACACTGAAGGTAAACAGTTTCCATCAGGGAGAACCGAGTGGCTCTGAAATCACTTTTTACACACAAGCAAAGTTTCAGTTTCAGATTTATTTACAACTTAGTTCCAAGTTTAAGTTGAATAAAAACTGGCTTTAAACTCAGGATCACAGATGAGCTCCTTTACTATGTTGATCTGTAGGCGTCTGTTCATAAACATAAACCAGCCCAAACTCATTTACTATGAAATGTTCATCATTTATGTGTCGGCTCAAGCTTTACTTCTCTTGGGCGCCCCCTCTGGTGCAATACTGAGCACCTGTGGAGATTTCATCCTTAAATCCGAGCAGTCATATGTACAGCATCACCACATAGCTGGGATGCACCAATAACTTCAGCGTACCGTTCCATAACACTGGGTCGTGTTGGCAGGCCGGGACACGGGTAACCTGCTCAACCAGAGTTTGTTACTGTAAAAACAGGCATTAACGCTCAGTACAACTATTAGATAGTGTGGTAGGAAATGTTGCAGCTTTGTTTACTGTTCGGGCTGGAAAGCTGGTGCTTTTTCCTGCCTTGGAAAACCCTTAATAATGCATTTCATTCACACCGATGTTGCCGGTTTCTTTAAACGGAAAAGGGAAAGTGGAGGTTAAAGAGGAGTGTCTGATTTCTCTTCTGCCCTGTGATGATGAGCGTGTTCCAGGATGGTTTGACACTAGAATAAACTCTGGCGGATCTCAAACAGACATAAGGAGGCCTCCTTTTGTGCAGGGTATTATCCCACTAACGCCACTGAACACACAACCTGTTTGCTCAGGTTTTAAGAGAATAAAGACTCCATTCATGTTTAATATGATAAAGGATTTCAACTCCCAGAATAAATGTTACAACTGTTACTCCCCGGTGGAGGTAGCTGCCGTGTGTGTGGAGTGGGGGTTGTGGAGGTGGCTTGCGTGTGTGTGCGTGTGCCGCTTCCGTTCATGGAATAAAGGCCGTGTGTACACACAGCGGGCAAACCGGCTTTTATGAGCACTTTTTTAATGAGGAGCGTTAAACATAATAAACATCATAATGGGGATTGAAACAGACACGCTAACAATGACGTGCGTGTTTGTGTGTGTCTAACCACTCAAAGCTGCCTCCAGTCTGCCTCTTATCACTGAACTAGTGCGTATGCATGACTATGCTTTAATGTTGGGCTCCAGGAAGAGAGAAAGTGTGCGGTCAGTGCTGCAGTGCTGCTCTACAAAGGCGTTCTGATAAAGCTTTTTGAGTTTACTCACCAGATCAAATGCTTCTGTGCTCCGGTTCCTGACCTTTTTGACCTTGCAGTCTTTGTTTGCTGGTGCCATTATTTTCTCACAGCTTTCTTTCTAAACCTGTCTCAGTGTTTTAGAGCCTTAGAGTCGAGTCAAGACTGAGATTTTGCAGTAGTCGTGTCTGAGTCAAGACAGAGGCTTTGTACAGAGACGTTGAGTCAAAACTGAGACTTTGTAGTCGTGGCTGAGTCGTGATTGGCATGAGGCCAAGTCAGACTTGACTACTACAAATCTCAGTCTTGACTTTGTTGCGTCCGAGTTAAGACGGAAAAATTGCAGTAGTGTTGTCTGAGTCAAGGCAGAGACTCTGTAGTAGATGCAACTGAGTCAAGATAGACACTTTGTATCAGCTGCATTTCAGTCGAGACTGAGAGTTTAGTCAATGCTGAGTCAACATTGCCATGAATCAGACTTAATTATTAGAAAATATTCATCTTGATTTTGTAGCAGTTGCATCAAGACTGAGACTTTGTAATAGTCATGGCCAAGTCAAGACTGAGACTTTGTAGTAGTCATGGCCAAGTCAAGACTGAGACTTTGTAGTAGTCATGGCCAAGTCAGTCTGAGAATTTTTAATAGTCATGGCCAAGTCAAGACTGAGACTTTGTAATAGTCATGGCCAAGTCAAGACTGAGACTTTGTAGTAGTCATGGCCAAGTCAAGACTGAGACTTTGTAGTAGTCATGGCCAAGTCAAGACTGAGACTTTATAATAGTCATGGCCAAGTCAAGACTGAGACTTTGTAATAGTCATGGCCAAGTCAAGACTGAGACTTTGTAGTAGTCATGGCCAAGTCAAGACTGAGACTTTGTAGTAGTCATGGCCAAGTCAAGACTGAGACTTTGTAATAGTCATGGCCAAGTCAAGACTGAGACTTTGTAGTAGTCATGGCCAAGTCAAGACTGAGACTTTATAATAGTCATGGCCAAGTCAAGACTGAGAATTTTTAATAGTCATGGCCAAGTCAAGACTGAGACTTTTTAATAGTCATGGCCAAGTCAAGTCTGAGACTTTGTAGTAGTCATGGCCAAGTCAAGACTGAGACTTTGTAATAGTCATGGCCAAGTCAAGACTGAGACTTTGTAGTAGTCATGGCCAAGTCAAGACTGAGACTTTATAATAGTCATGGCCAAGTCAAGACTGAGAATTTTTAATAGTCATGGCCAAGTCAAGACTGAGACTTTTTAATAGTCATGGCCAAGTCAAGTCTGAGACTTTGTAGTAGTCATGGCCAAGTCAAGACTGAGACTTTGTAGTAGTCATGGCCAAGTCAAGTCTGAGAATTTTTAATAGTCATGGCCAAGTCAAGACTGAGACTTTTTAATAGTCATGGCCAAGTCAAGACTGAGACTTTGCAATAGTCATGGCCAAGTCAAGGCTGAGACTTTATAATAGTCATGGCCAAGTCAAGACTGAAACTTTAATAGTCATGGCCAAGTCAAGACATAACTTTGTAGTAGTCTTGGCCAAGTCAAGACTGAGACTTTGTAATAGTCATGGCCAAGTCAAGTCTGAAACTTTGTAATAGTCATGGCCAAGTCAAGACTGAAACTTTGTAATAGTCATGGCCAAGTCAAGACTTAACTTTGTAGTAGTCTTGGCCAAGTCAAGACTGAAACTTTAATAGTCATGGCCAAGTCAAGACTGAGACTTTGTAATAGTCCTGGCCAAGTCAAGTCTGAGACTTTGTAATAGTCATGGCCAAGTCAAGACTGAGACTTGGAGAAGTGAAGTCTGAGACTTTGTAATAGTCATGGCCAAGTCAAGACTGAGACTTGGAGAAGTGAAGTCTAAGACTTTGTAATAGTCATGGCCAAGTCAAGACTGAGACTTGGAGAAGTGAAGTCTGAGACTTTGTAATAGTCATGGCCAAGTCAAGACTGAGACTTGGAGAAGTGAAGTCTGAGACTTTGTAATAGTCATGGCCAAGTCAAGACTGAAACTTTAATAGTCATGGCCAAGTCAAGACTGAGACTTTGTAATAGTCCTGGCCAAGTCAAGTCTGAGACTTTGTAATAGTCATGGCCAAGTCAAGACTGAGACTTGGAGAAGTGAAGTCTGAGACTTTGTAATAGTCATGGCCAAGTCAAGACTGAGACTTGGAGAAGTGAAGTCTGAGACTTTGTAATAGTCATGGCCAAGTCAAGACTGAGACTTGGAGAAGTGAAGTCTGAGACTTTGTAATAGTCATGGCCAAGTCAAGACTGAGACTTGGAGAAGTGAAGTCTGAGACTTTGTAATAGTCATGGCCAAGTCAAGACTGAGACTTGGAGAAGTGAAGTCTGAGACTTTGTAATAGTCATGGCCAAGTCAAGACTGAGACTTGGAGAAGTGAAGTCTGAGACTTTGTAATAGTCATGGCCAAGTCAAGACTGAGACTTTGTAATAGTTATGGCCAAGTCAAGTCTTTTAATTGGCCTTGTATTGTACCTCATTCAAAACTTCTGGGGCTAAACTGCTGTAGGCTGAATAGTTAAATGTATGTTAATGTGTTGTTTTTTCATGACATCACACAAAAAATGAATTGAAAGCAGGCTGTGTTTGTAAGTGGAGCTGTATGTAGTGGGAGGGAACGTTATGATCACTGTTTATTTGCTACATCAAACTAGTTTAAGTCAGAAAATGTATTTTTTTTCATGATGCACACACACACACACACACACACACACACACACACACACACACACACACACACACACACACACACACACACTTTCTAAGCCGCTTCTCCCTCAGGGTCGCGGGGGGTGCTGGAGCCTGTCCTGTTTTTCATGATACAGTCCCTTTAAAAGATGTCAGTAAGCTGGCTGGCCTCTGGGAATGAAACCACAACACCCAGACACACGGGAGTGTGTCATGTGGCGTGCGCTGCTGAGTGATATGTGATCTAAAGAAAGCTCATGTGTTGAGGCATTAGGCCTTTGTGGGGTAGAGCTGCTGCCACTGTGAGCACACTGCATGTCCTGGAGGCACGCTGGACCCTCAGCGCAGCCCCCAACAGCTGCAGACCTCACACAAAGGACCAATGCCTACAGACATCTGAGTGTGTGTGTGTGTATAAATATATATATATATATATACATTCTGATTTTCTGTATGTCAGTGTGCTTATTTAACCCAAACTTCTGCAATTACGGTACTAATTATGATGAGCATTGAATACCTGGTTTGATTAATCAATACTTCATTTAATGAAATCAAGAATGCTGGTGATGCTGGTGTCCAGAAGAAATCTGGAACCAAACCTCTATCTATCTATATATATATATATATATATATATATATATATATATTAATAATAATACTACTTATACTACTAATAATAATACTTATATTTACTTATAATTACCTTACTTACCTAATACTTACAACAATCAATCAATAAATACATGAATAAAAGTCAAATGGGCGCTGTTAGCTGTCAATCCAAGCCCTACTGCAACCCTGAAATCATAAACATCCTGCAGCACTTTTCATCATCACGCTGAATTAGAGCCGTTGTTGGTTTTAAAGGTGCTAGATATTATGCTGTTTTAGTCTAAGCAGTCATACCACACCACCAGACGCGCATTCTGTGGTAGTCAAAGTACAACACGTGGCATTTTATTGGCTGTGAAATTGTTCTGATACTGATTGTAGCGCTGAATCAGCATCAGGCCCACCTCTTACCCGCTGAGTGAGTTTCACCACCTTACGGTGTTTCTGTTCATTTCAGAGGCAGTTTAGAGAGTTTCTTTAGTTTCAGTTTACTGTAATAACACTGCTTGGAAGAAGTGCCCAAGTGTGTGTGTGTGTGTGTATTGCGTATGCACGTGCGTGTGTGTGTGTGTGTGTGTGTGTGAGTGTGTGGGCGCACTCCTGTGTATCTAAACACAGTCTAATCTGAGTGAGTAAACAGCAGAACCCGTGTCTACATCTGCGCCCCTAACTGGCCTGCAGACCTGCTCCAAAACACCCTCTTATCCTTATTCCACCTGATAATGAACAATAGCGCTGCTTTCAGGAGTTTCACCTGAGCGCCTGAGAACCGCTGCTGACCCTGCGCAGAGCTTTTATCCTCTACTTTGAATTCTGTGATGTGGTTTCAAATCGCACCGTTTACTCCCGCCAGTCCATGCAGTCGTACGCAGAGGCTGCCTGAAGATAAAGAGAACTCACTCTTGCAGCGTTAATGTGCACAGTTACGGTTTGTTTACTGACTTTAACATATTGGAAAAAACATGAAGTATAAAATGAGACGACGTTTTCGCGCAGGCCACATTTCACGTCCTACTGTTCCTTCCCAATGTGTTGAATTCCATCCATCCATCCATCTTCCAAGCCGCTTCTCCGTCAGGGTCGCGGGGGGGGTGCTGGAGCCTATCCCAGCGGTCATCGGGTGGAAGGCAGGATACAGCCTGGACACGTCGCCAGTCCAACGCAGGGCAGACAGACAGACACTCACACCTAGGGGCAGTTTAGCATGTCCAATCGGCCTGACTGCATGTCTTTGGACTGTGGGAGGAAACCGGAGAACCCGGAGGAAACCCACGCAGACACGGGGAGAACCCCGGTCACCCGGCCGGGGAATCGAACCCAGACCCTCCTCGCTGTGAGGCGACAGCGAAAAATGCATTGAAGTGGTCATAAGGCACTCGGCGTGTCCTTGTACTTCTGCATCTGTACCTGGTCTTATGTTTGAAGACGTTTCACCAGTCAAATCATTCATTCCTTCATTCATCCATTCATCCATCCAT
>NC_051214.1:4005051-4015051 GCF_015220715.1 Pygocentrus nattereri
AAGAACCTTTAGAACCCTTGTCAAAGAAGGTTCCATATAGAACCATGTACGACACGTCCTCTGTAAATCTGAAGAGCGATTTCACCTTGTCAAGAACCTTTCAAACGTGCAAGTGGTTCTTTGAGGGTTAATGGTTATATATAGAACCATTTTGAAAGGGGTTCTACATAGCTCCAAAAAGGGTTCTTCTATTGTTACGACGTAAGGCCGGTAACACTAAAGAACCTTTTGTGAACCATTTTCAAAAAGGTTCTGTATAGGACCGTCTACTGCACATACAACCCTTTAACAATGCAAAGAACCTTATAATCACGCAAAGTGTTATTAGGTTCTATGTAGAACCATTTTCCGTACTAAAGAACCCTTGAAAACATCATATATAAATCCGCCGAACGGATGCGCCGGGTGAACAAAATGAAAGTTCCCAGAAAGTTTTCGTGAAGTTTTTCTTACTTTACTTTGCAAGTAAAACAGAAAAAGATCCCAGAGCAAAGAAAGAAAGAATCGCTGACAGATTTGAATGAAAAAATGAGGACAATTTCCGTTTTTGTCGCAAACTTTTGAGCAAACTTTGTGTTACGTGTTAAAACGTTTTTCCTGGGAGGGACAAACCGATCTGATGATTTCTTCGTAGTAAAGACTCCATTCCGCTGTACGTTCATCCCTTCTTCAGTTCTCTAATCATGTGTGCACATGCGACACTTTAGCTTTGCCTCATAAGAAACTGCCAGGTGAAGTAAGCAAATCAGGGGCATTTAGAGACGGGAGTTTGGGAATGGCGGCGTTTAACGCGGTGCGGAAGTGGAGAGGCCGAGTGAACAGATTTGTCTGCAGGTAATTCTCTGGCAGAGCTCGTTGGAAGAGACTTAAGGCAATGGGATTGCAGCAGTGGCGGTCAGGTCAGCGCTAAATCCACTTGCTCACCCCCAAATCAGCTTCACCGTCACGTTACTGGCAGCCTGCCGGAAGGCGTGCGCTCGCATGCGTTGGTGTGTGAGAGCCGGCGAGGTGGGGGCGGTGCCACACACCTGGCTGAGTGTTGATGGGCAGGTATGAACAGGTTGGGAGCGCTAATAGCCGTGTGTGTACTGTAAACATGTGTGGCAGACGGACGTGGGAAAGCTGCAGGGGAAAGCTGTGAGAAAGAGCTGTCATTTGTGGCGTTTTGTTACCGCTGCGCGTTGTTTTCCTGCGTTTAAAGCGGAATTTCCAGTCGGAGGAAGCGCTGGAGCTGACGTGGTGGAATTTATGGACAAATTTCCAACGTCTGGTTAAAGACGCTCAGAGATAAAATGCTGCGTTTAGCTGATTTGGCCTTTTTTACCTAACGCAGAAAAACACGAGGTGCACTGCGTGGACTTTTTTTGTGCAGGCGGAAGTTTAACGACTACCGTCCACCAATTATTCCGAATTTCAGCACCATTAAACCATTACGATGTAGGCAAAGTCCAGTGCTTTAGTACACGGACAGGCCATTTTTGTGTCCTAAGTTAAGTGATACTTTTTTAATCCCACAAACGGGGAAATTCCACCTCCCCCTTTAACCCATCCGTGAAGTGAAACACCACATACACACTAGGGGGCAGTGAGCACACTTGCCCGGAGCGGTGGGCAGCTCTATCCGCGGCGCCCAGGGAGCAGTTGGGGGTTAGGCGTCTTGCTCAAGGACACCTCAGTCATGGACATGGGGATCGAACCCGCAACCTTCCGGTCACAGGGCCAGTTCCCTGACCTCCAGTCCACGACTGCCCCCACGACCTTCCTGATGAAGGTCTGAGGAGGCCGCAAAGGATTGTGGATGTGGATGGATTTGCCACTCCCAGCATGGACTTCTTATGTTGAGTTCATGTGGTTTAGTGTTCGAACTGTTCACAGTGCTTCTGATTATGAGTTTATTTATGATTTATTATTTATTATAAGCTCCCTCTCAGAAAGTTATTACAGAAAATAGTTTTTTAGGTTTAAGTTTTTTGAGACCTTTGAGAAAAAACATATTTTGTTTAGTCCATTAAGGTGGAGGGATACTTGCGGGGTGTTGTGACGTAAAGTAGTCCCCGGATAAAATGTATTATTTTCTGATTTGCCATCATCAACATTCCATGTAAAGCTCAGAAGACACGTGTTGGTTCACTGGCGGTTTTGGACAGTAAGTAAAACGGCTATATCTGTGTTGTAGTCATGGTGACCCCTGGTTCCCATCACCACCACTGTGAAGACAAGAGTCTCCACAATGAGTGAAGTGGTTGAATTATGCAGAATTAAAAAAAAATTGGTGGAATTCTCCTTTAACTAGCAAACACAAGCTAAACGAATGACTGTCATAATTTTGATCCATGAAATCAGTTCAGGGTAACTCAGTGACAGCAGTCGCTAATCTCTCCCCATTACGGCTGTCACTGAAGGCTTTCGCTTGATCTGATTGGCCGGCAGAGAAAAAATGCACTACTTCAACTGTTTTCAGGTCTGAGGGCTCCATGCATGCTGTGCATCACGGCCTATGAAAAATATGCACAATGTGAGCCCCAATAATATCAATAAACAGCTCTGCTGTAGGGCTCAGATGACATATAAGCCTTCTCAACATAAAACACCTCCTCATACATCTATCTTCACACACGGGTCACTCCAGCCAGAACTTTTAGAATGGGTGGTCAGGTAAGACAGTAGCAGGGAGAGCTGGGAAAGGTGTAACTGTATAAAAATGAGAGAAAAAGTCCATCCATCATTTCCATATGAATGAAATATTACATCAATACAACTTATAGTTCACTTATAAAAAACAGACATTTTAATAAATCTTCATAAATCTTTTTTTTTTATTGTGCATTCCAGGTAATATCAATCAAACAACAGTTTGATTGTTTCGATTATTATTATTTTTTTTAATTAGTAAAAATGTAATCAGTAAAATACAGGCAACTTATGAAATTAAACTTTTTTTCCCGTTAATTTAAATTGAGTTTTTTGCCAAACGCAGAAAACTCCAGTGGTGCTGCTTTAGGAATAAGGCACGGGACAGGACAGCCAATCAGAACAGACGTCATTTGCATATGTCGGTAACAAAGCCAGCCTGTTTGAGTTGGAAAACGGTCGGGTAGAAATGAAGTGTGTCCGTTTTTTTGGTACTTAACTTTTGCTGTCCTCTTCTCTCCACAGCTTCCTGGACATGATGTCAATCAGCACCCACTGCCCCGCCTACATCAAGACAGAGCCCTCAAGCCCTGCCTCTCTGACGGACAGCCTGACGCAGCACAGTCCAGGGGGCTCATCGGACACAGGCAGCAGCTACAGTTCTATCGCGAAGGGCAGTCTGAGGCCTGGCGGCGCCCCCTGTAGGCTGCTGGAGGAGCCACAAGTGAAGAGCGAGTTTGTGCTGACCACTTCGCCCAAGCGCTTGTGTCTGGTCTGTGGAGACATTGCGTCCGGCTTCCACTACGGCGTGGCCTCCTGCGAGGCCTGCAAGGCCTTCTTCAAACGCACCATCCAAGGTTAGAACGCGGAACATGCTCTAGTTTGCAGGGGTCTATAGCTTCAACAGAGCTGTATGGATGTGTATTCACACAGCTGCAGTACAAATCTATGACTCAACCAGGTGGGTCTAAAACTGGACCGTAGAGTCCTACATAGCCACAGTTCACAGTCCTTCAACCGTGTGGGCCGTCTCCAGCAGCTGGACCGTGAAGCTCTGAGGTTAAAGCTCTGGCCCCTGAGATTTAGACTCGAATAAGATTGATTTCTTGAGTGTGTCGGGGCAGCCAGGTGTTTGTTTGAGGGGAACAGTGGATGTCGTGTAGAAGCTTCTTTTAATTTTAGTCCAATAGACTGAAACTGTTCTAGTCAAGACGAGTTCACTGGTTTTTGGAATTGAAAAATAATTGGTAATTGGGAGGTGGGAGTGGATTTGATACCTTGTCCTACAGCAGCCAGATCAGCCCATCAGGTGTTCCTCAAGATCCTCCAGTGGACAGCCTGACTTCCCCCCCCACTGCTACTGCTGTAGATGGCCATCTAATTTTTAGCACTGTCAGCATTTGCATACGAATATAGCCCTATTCCTACCCCATAGCATATCCACCAACTCATTATACACAAACAGAACCAAACAGAACCATTAGGAGTCATGTGGAACCCTTCTGTGCGTACATTTCGTTTGGGTGGTGGGGGGCTTTAATTACACTGAGGTGTGGGTGTGCTGGTGTGGGTTCATGTTGGGTCCAGTTTCTTCCCTTTCAATAATACACAACAAAAGCGACTTTAATGCTGATAGCGCCCCCTTGTGGAGAATCTTCAGCTTGCTCAATATGAGTGACTTCCTTTGTTAGTTATTTAGGCCCAATCCTTCTTCTTTTTACCCCTACCCCTTGTTTTCAAGAGTCACCTAACCCCTTGGAACTGAGCTACAGGGCCAGTGGTTGAGATCTTCCCTCTGAAATGGGAGCCTCAAATAAAAAGAGCATCACTTCATTAACAGCTACCAGCGCTGCTCTGTAGGCGACCCTGGAAAAGGAGGGGAAAGTTCAGCTCCTCACTGCTGGGCTTTAGTTACATTTAGGGATCAGACGCCTTCAAAGAGGGGGGCAATTATTTATAATCACCCCCCCTGATTCTTCAGTGATGTGATATGAAGCTGAAGTCAGATATTCACCAGATTCTTGCCTGAATTTTCCCGTTCCACCTTAAATGGAACAGCAGTTCTGATCCCTGAGGTGCCAGAAGGTAAGTGCTGCACCATTTAAGGTGGAACCGGGAAATTTACCTAGCTAGCTACGGAGACATCAGCATACTCTTAGCACTTTCTTATGCTTGTTATGAAGATAAAGGACCATAATAGACTGAAACGGCACTAAATAATAAACAATAATACAATGAATGTCGTGATTTTGTAACAGAGTAAATTCTCACATTTGTGGGTTTCTTTGGCCTCTTGTGCTCCTGCTTGCCGTCTTTCTTTTTTCTCATGTCACTCTGTTTGGAGGGTCTCTGAAATACCTCTGTTTGGAGGGTCATGTAGCCCCAACACTTTGCCCTCCCCCTCTATCTCAACTCGAATCAGGACACCCCACCCCTAGACGTGAACACCCAAAACAGAGGGGTAGGGCTGAGTGGCGAGGAGTGAAATGGGATTGGACCTTAGTTGGAAACTTACTTACCAGGTTACTTAGTTATGAACTTAGTTACAAGTTACTGATGCAAATATCCTTCAAGCGGTAAAGGCACCCCCCCCCCCCCCCTTCCTCCACAGCATGCTTATAATTGAGAATACACTCATGCTATAGACCCCCCTCCACGTTTCACATGAGGCATATCCGGCTCTGGTCTGGATGAATCCCACTGCTGATTCTGAGTGGTTCCCATCCTACGCTCCAGAACGCCACAAAGCTCCTGTTTGTTTGGACTATTTGCATATTGTTTAGACTGTTTATACTGGAGCGACACACTGTGTGGTCGTATAACGTGATCGAGTGTGTGTGGGAGGGTGTTGGGGGCTGCATGGGTGGGGTGTACAGGAACTGTTTCAGGTGTAATCCTAAAAGCTTTGAACAGGATTACACCCGAAATGGCCACGGCCAGTGGATTAACCATAGAGATCACCTGGGCAGGTGTAAGAAGTTGGCTGCAGTTTGACACTCGGTAGAGAAAAGTCTTATTCCATATAGTTACATATCCTCACTCGAAACCTTCAAGAACATCTTTACAGAAGATGTAATATTCGTTCTTATTGTTCATATATATCCACTCAATGTCCACTCTATTAGACACTCCTACCCTGTCGGTCCACCTTGTAGATGTGAAGTCAGAGACGACAGCTCATCTGCTGCTGTACGGTTTGTGTTGGTCATCCTCTAGTCCTTCATCAGTGGTCACAGGACGCTGTTGGCTGGATATTTTTGGTTCTCAGTCCAGCAGCAACACTGAGGTGTTTAAAAACTCCAGCAGCACTGCTGTGTCTGATCCACTCAGACCAGCACAACACACTAACATATCACCACCACCACGTCAGTGTCACTGCAGTGCTGAGAATGATCCGCCACCCAAACAGTACCTGCTCTGTGAGGGTCCATGGGGGTCCTGACCACTGAAGAACAGGGTAACAGAGTATCAGAGAAACAGATGGACTACAGTCTGTAACTGTAGAACTACAAAGACCAGCTATGCAGTAAGTGGAGCTGATAAGATGAGCGTAGAAACAATGAAGTTTCCTCTCTGTCTCTCTCTGTAGGGAGTATTGAGTATACGTGTCCAGCCAGCAGTGAGTGTGAGATCACTAAGAGGAGGAGGAAGTCCTGCCAGGCCTGCCGCTTCACCAAGTGCATCTCAGTGGGCATGCTCCGAGAGGGTGAGTGACACTTCAGTTCCAAAACCGATCGCTTTGATGTGATTATTAAAAACAAAATCACACAAATGTGTTACACAGGAGTAAAATACAGCGGAGCTACAATACATGCTCTTTATTGAGCACGGCAGCGGAAAGGGGCCCATACGGCACACCCAACTCAAGGGGGAGGTCACCACTAGCCACACACTTCACCCTGACGGTGACCCCCCTCAAACACAAAACCCACAACCCTGACACTAAAGCACACAAGTAACACAAACACATAACTCTAACTAATAGCATTCAGTGCACTACCATCAGCCTTTGTGTGTGACCGTCCGTTTAGGCACATGTCCAGAGTCTCAGGCGCCAGCCAGTAGCAGAGTGCTATACATCTCCCCCTTCAAAGGTCAGCTGGTCCCCAGTGACCTACCAGCTCGAGCCAAGTCTTTTGGCGCATGCAGAGTCCCGGCAAGAGCACAATATCAATGTAGTTGAACTGTTCCTGTCAGATTGATACAGCATCCATGCACTTTTATACTTCTACAGTGTGTGTGTGTGTGTGTGTGTGTGTGCACAGTGTGAGAGTAGAGCAGTATGAGGGATGGCCAGTGTGAGTGTGTGTGTATATATATATATACATGGATGCTGTTTGTATATGTCTGCAGCTGTGTGTGTGTGTGTGTGTGTGTGTGTGTGTGTGCAGGTGCACAGAGAGGATATATGTGTCTCCACCTGCTAAACTACAGTACAGAACTGCTGTATGGTCTCATGGAGGAACACAGTCCATATGCAGACAAGACTAATATTGTGATTGTGTATTGTGACTGATTTCTGGCCACTTTATTAGAAACACCCACTTTGTGTGTCCACTCACTGGCCACTTTATTAGAAACACCCACTTTGTGTGTCCACTCACTGGCCACTTTATTTAGAAACACCTACAGTGTGCGTGCACTTTGACAGGCTACGTCTGGAGTCGGGAGGGGGGTTATATTTAGATTTAAAATCAGAGGGGAGATGAGTTGAGTGTGAGAATCTTTATGAGGTCTGATAAAGTCCTAACTAATTAAAACAGACACCACAGATCAATAGTTATAATGGAATCATATTAATCTCACCTGCTTTTAACAATACACATTTAACTGAAGGGCACGACCAAGGACACACACACACACATGCTCTCCCTCTCTCTCTCACACACACACACACACACACACACACACACACACATGCTCTCTCTCTCTCTCACACACACTCACACACAGTAGGACGCTCAGGGGTCCGCCACACTCGTCTGATCAGTGTTTCATGTTTCTGTGTTTGTTGATGTAGTTCGTTGTGTAACACTTGCATGATGAATTGGCTTTAAAGATGCGGGCGATGATTACAGAACACACACACATACACACACACACATACATACACACACACACATACATACACATACATACACACACACACATACATACACACACACACACACACACACACACACACAGACACACATACACACATACATACACACACATACATACATACACACACACACACCCGCGCGCACTCACACACAGACACACATACACACACACACACACAGTAGGACGCTCAGGGGTCCGCCACACTCGTCTGATCAGTGTTTCATGTTTCTGTGTTTGTTGATGTAGTTCGTTGTGTAACACTTGCATGATGAATTGGCTTTAAAGATGCGGGCGATGATTACAGAACACACACACACACACACACACACACACACACACACACATACATACATACACACACACACACACACACTTACACACACACACGCACTCACACACAGACACACTTACACACACACAAACACACACGCACTCACACACAGACACACATACACACACACACACTTACACACACACGCTGCTTTCAGTCCCAACAAGACAGTTAAACTGTAGGTCATCTGCTCAGCTGTGAGTGACTGTACTCAGAATCAGAGTTTAATCACAACACCAGCACACGCTGCTCTCACCTCCTCTCTCCTTTCACCTCCTCTCTCCTTTCACTGCTCTCACCTCCTCTCTCCTTTCACTGCTCTCACCTCCTCTCTCCTTTCACCTCCTCTCTCCTTTCACTGCTCTCACCTCCTCTCTCCTTTCACTGCTCTCACCTCCTCTCTCCTTTCACCTCCTCTCTCCTTTCACTGCTCTCACCTGCTCTCTCCTTTCACCTCCTCTCTCCTTTCACTGCTCTCACCTGCTCTCTCCTTTCACCTCCTCTCTCCTTTCACTGCTCTCACCTGCTCTCTCCTTTCACCTCCTCTCTCCTTTCACTGCTCTCACCTGCTCTCTCCTTTCACCTCCTCTCTCCTTTCACTGCTCTCACCTGCTCTCTCCTTTCACCTCCTCTCTCCTTTCACTGCTCTCACCTCCTCTCTCCTTTCACTGCTCTCACCTCCTCTCTCCTTTCACCTCCTCTCTCCTTTCACTGCTCTCACCTCCTCTCTCCTTTCACTGCTCTCACCTCCTCTCTCCTTTCACCTCCTCTCTCCTTTCACTGCTCTCACCTGCTCTCTCCTTTCACCTCCTCTCTCCTTTCACTGCTCTCACCTGCTCTCTCCTTTCACCTCCTCTCTCCTTTCACTGCTCTCACCTGCTCTCTCCTTTCACCTCCTCTCTCCTTTCACTGCTCTCACCTGCTCTCTCCTTTCACCTCCTCTCTCCTTTCACTGCTCTCACCTGCTCTCTCCTTTCACTGCTCTCACCTGCTCTCTCCTTTCACCTCCTCTCTCCTTTCACTGCTCTCACCTGCTCTCTCCTTTCACTGCTCTCACCTGCTCTCTCCTTTCACCTCCTCTCTCCTTTCACTGCTCTCACCTGCTCTCTCCTTTCACTGCTCTCACCTCCTCTCTCCTTTCACTGCTCTCACCTGCTCTCTCCTTTCACTGCTCTCACCTCCTCTCTCCTTTCACTGCTCTCACCTCCTCTCTCCTTTCACTGCTCTCACCTGCTCTCTCCTTTCACTGCTCTCACCTGCTCTCTCCTTTCACTGCTCTCACCTCCTCTTTCCTTTCACTGCTCTCACCTGCTCTCTCCTTTCACTGCTCTCACCTCCTCTCTCCTTTCACTGCTCTCACCTCCTCTCTCCTTTCACTGCTCTCACCTGCTCTCTCCTTTCACCTCCTCTCTCCTTTCACTGCTCTCACCTGCTCTCTCCTTTCACTGCTCTCACCTGCTCTCTCCTTTCACTGCTCTCACCTCCTCTCTCCTTTCACTGCTCTCACCTGCTCTCTCCTTTCACTGCTCTCACCTGCTCTCTCCTTTCACTGCTCTCACCTCCTCTCTCCTTTCACTGCTCTCACCTCCTCTCTCCTTTCACTGCTCTCACCTGCTCTCTCCTTTCACTGCTCTCACCTGCTCTCTCCTTTCACTGCTCTCACCTCCTCTCTCCTTTCACTGCTCTCACCTCCTCTTTCCTTTCACTGCTCTCACCTGCTCTCTCCTTTCACTGCTCTCACCTCCTCTCTCCTTTCACTGCTCTCACCTGCTCTCTCCTTTCACTGCTCTCACCTCCTCTCTCCTTTCACCTCCTCTCTCCTTTCACTGCTCTCACCTGCTCTCTCCTTTCACTGCTCTCACCTCCTCTCTCCTTTCACTGCTCTCACCTCCTCTCTCCTTTCACCTCCTCTCTCCTTTCACTGATTTTACT
>NC_051214.1:4025051-4080051 GCF_015220715.1 Pygocentrus nattereri
ATTTCCAAATCAAACATTCAGAAAGATATTTTTTTAACATGTGCCCTCAGCAGCCGATGTGGAGTGACCACTCCTTCATATCTGTTCCAAACAGTGACCACACAAAAAATTCACACAAACCAAAGGAGGACATCCCTTATATACCTATAAACTCTGAGGTTTGTATATCAGGTATATAAGGGATATCTAATACCGTCAAAACCAAGGATGCTTCCAAATTACAACAGAACCATAAAACAGCCCCAGTTCTAAAAATACTCATTTGACTGTGACATTTTAAAGAATATCTTACCTAAATTAGATGGGCATTGGATCAGATTCAGCACGTCAATTTATTTTCTGCATCACTTTGTTCCACATTGGTTTATTTATATTAAAAAGTCCTCTCTCTCTCAGACTCTATGCACATAGAGGATATGGAGGCGGTTCAGAGGCTCCAGGACTGCGTGCATGAGGCCCTGCAGGACTATGAATGCACCCACCACGCGGAGGACCCTCGACGGGCCGGAAAGTTGATCATGACCCTCCCTCTGCTCCGGCAGACCGCCGCCAAGGCCGTCCAACACTTCTGCAGCATCAAGCAGGACGGACGAGTGCCCATGCACAAACTCTTCCTGGAGCTTCTAGAGGCCAACGCTTAACTGTCATAATGATCGGACCATCACTCTGAGGTGAAGCCCCCCACCAGACTTCTTTGAGGGAGGGGGTGACTAAACGCAAATCACAAATCCAACACTTATAATGAATGATGTTGGAGGAATGAAGGGGAAAAGGAAGATGTGACGAATGATCAAACATATGAACGTGATTTCTTGAAGGAACTACGCTTAAAACTTGAAGACATTCATTGTTTGTTCTCGCTGCAGTCACTGCTGCTCTTATTTAACA
The DNA here is from genome assembly GCF_015220715.1 of Pygocentrus nattereri. Taxonomy (NCBI): domain Eukaryota; kingdom Metazoa; phylum Chordata; class Actinopteri; order Characiformes; family Serrasalmidae; genus Pygocentrus; species Pygocentrus nattereri. Next base: position 4,025,940 of record NC_051214.1, read on the forward strand.
TGAACATCTTTTCATTTTATTTTTGGTGCTTTAAAAAGGTGCTGGAGTGAATAAAAGAGCTGTGCTGAAAGTGAGGACAGGGAAGTCAGTCTTGCCAAAGAAGAGAAAAGCAGCCGCTGTAGAGCAAATCATCACTGTTAAAAGAAAACCTTGTGAAAAAACAGCTGCCCCGTACATTACGGGACCAACAGCAAAGGTCCAAAATTACTGGGGAAAAAAATCTTATTACAGTAACAGATCCGAAGTATAGGGATGCACCGGTATGGGAATTCTGGTCCAATGCTGATATATGATCGTTTTTGTGTACATATCTGTCAATAGCAATGCCAATATATACGCATTTGTGGAACTAAAGCTACCTAAATCAGCAACTGAATGTAATGTATACTTTAATAGCTTAAAAATGCAGTCATAATTAGTAATATATAATTAATATTTAATACCCTAAAAACCAAGGACGCTTCCAAATTACAAAAGAACCACAAAATAGCCCATAACCTGCGGCCCAGTCAAACTCTCAGCCAGCGGCCCGGTCAAACTCAACAGCCAAGGTATAGAGTATCTCAGCTAGTGGCCCAGTCAGACTCCACCACCAAGATATAGAGCCTCTCAGCCAAGGGGCCCACTGAAACTCCACAGACATGGTATTGAGTCTCTCAGCTAATGGCCCAGTCAAACTCCATTACCAAGACATAGAGCCTCTCAGCCAAGTGGTCCAGTCTAACTCCACAGCCGAGGTATATAGCCTCTCAGTCAGTGGCCCAATCAAACTCTGCAGCCAAGGTATAGAGCCTCTTAGCCAGTGGCCCAGTCAAACTCCATTGCCAAGATATAGAGCCTCTCAGCAAAGAGGCCCAGTCAAACTCAACAGCAGATGTATAGACTCTCAGCTAGTAGCAAAGTCAAACTTCACAGTGCAGCCATAGGACCTGTCAGCCAGCCAAGGTATACAGCATCTCACCTAGTGGCCCAGTCAAACTCTGCAGCCAAGGTATAGAGCCTCTCAGCCAGTGGCCCAGTCAAACTCCCCTGCCAAGTTGCAGTTATCTTCTGCAAGAGCCAAGTTATGCTGTTACAGAAGATAATAAATACATCAAATATCAATTTGAAATATCTGTAAAATCTAATCATGCCACCATTTATTTAACAATTATCTGCCAGTACCAGTATGATTCCTATATTAAAGTGCATCCCAAGCTCAGAACATTTTATCCGTCTCTGATGAAGTTACTGTTTTGGAGATACAAGGTTTTCTTAGGACAGTATGTCAATATTAAAACTAGCAGACCACTAAAAAACCTGGGGTGTCCAGTTTATTATTTAGGGTTATCTACCTGAAAAGTGCAACCTCATCTTCGGAGGTCAGTTTAAATACGAGCTCCAGCTTTTAACACCTGAACAACATCGTAGAGTCGGACACGCCGGCCGAAAGGGGGGGGTTGGGGTGGGGGGGGGGGGGTTCTGCATTTGTAATGCAGGTTCATCTGTTGTCCATGTGTTCAGAGTACTGCACTACTGATGTGAACCGAGCGAAGTTGGAAATTTTGGAGATCTTTATTTATTTGAGCTTTTTGATGTTTAAACTGTGTGGAAGAATATCAGGAATATGTGTTTTTGAATTTGTGTTTGTTTTCCTGGCAAAAATTGTACTAGATAATACTTCATCTGCTCAGGAAAAGCTCAAATTCAAGCTAACAGAACAGTTCCAGCAATAACACAAGATATGAATGAATAATGAACCTGTTTCTGAATATTTCTATCAAATGAATACATCACAAAATATCCACGTCTTTCTGTCTGACACACTGTAAATCTGTTCATCAGCATGAAACTCCCACCACCTCCACCTATCGTGGAGAGGAAACGCTCAGCTAGCTCCGAGATCTGAGATCCCTGTTTCCCTGAGTCCGCGAAGGAGGAAAACGTTGAAAGATTCCTCGTTTTCACTCTGACTTTATTGCTGAGGAAGCAAAGATGTGAAATGAATCATATTTTCTTGCCAATCTCGTCTTCTTTAGTAACTTTGTTATGCATATAACCGTATGCAAAAGTTTGTGCGCCCCCGGTCAAATTCTATGTTGTCATTGGTTTTCTGAGTGAAAATAAGCTGAACATCCTCTACAGGAAACCCAGTTCTGCACATTTTAGTGCACAGTTGCTGAATTTAACGTGTGAAACCTGAAACGTGGTCTGTGCAAAAGTTATGGCACATTATATATTTTTAAGTTTTATTTTTGTCCAACTTGTTCAACTCGGCAAATAAACAGAAATTGTGCACTAAAATTTGCATTTGGGTGTGCTAACTTCTTTACTATAATTATTTTTCTCTTCCAAAATCAACACAGCATGTCATTCAATGTTCAGATGTTTGCACACGAGCTAAAGTCAAGACGAATGCTGACCAGCTCAATTGCCTGACCGCTGTACATAAAGAAGCTTCCAGAAGCCGACAGCATCACAATGCCTCCTCATATTTAGCTCATTAACTCTGGGTCGGCTAAAAGTTCCTTCTGGTTCTTCTCACTGTGCTTTATTGCCGTGAATAAAGAAGCTCAGGCCACATGCACGGGATTCTCCACTCTTCCTGAACACAGATCTGTGACCTGATTGTTGCTGCTGAAAAGTTTCAGGGAACGAGCAATAGAATAAGAGCATGGACCAAACCAAAAATTCAGTCTGATATGCAAGTAGGAATTTAAATAGGTGCTTTACCTGTTGAAAGACAAAAAACAAGCGAACAAAATGCTTAGATAGAACCTCAATCCATCCATCCATCCATCCATCCATCCATCCATCCATCCATCCATCCATCCATCCATCCATCCATCCGTTATCTAAGCCGCTTCTCCCTCAGGGTGGGGCGGTCTGTGCTGGAGCCTATCCCAGCGGTCATCGGGCAGAAGGCAGCCTGGACAGGTCGCCAGTTTTTTATTTTTTATTTTTATTTTTACTTTTTTGCATCATTTGAAAAGGCCAGCTGCCCTTCATATTGTATGAACTTCTCATAACAAATGACTAAAATGACTATCGCACTACATTCGTTTATATTAAGGGCAGTTTCACCAGTTTTTCTAAATATCTGCTTAATTCAGTGGTTTTGATTTTAACAGAGAGGTTCAGAGGGTTTGGTGTGAAACGGTTCAGACCTCTTTACAGTGGTGGTGATGGGAACCAGACGTCACCATGACTACAACACAGATATAGACACTTTATTTACCATCCAGAACCACCAGAGAACCTACATGTTTTTTATATGTTGATTATGTTAAAATATGTCCTACAATGTCCCACATGTACTACTCCACTACAAACAGATATAAAATATATATTATTATATTATTTAGACCAAAACCCTTAAAAAAAACTATCATAAATTAATGTATCAGATATTGGGCAGCATATTCATAACCATTTATGTATGTAACAGCTTTGTGTGAGGGAGCTTTTAGAGGTGGGTGTCTGGTTCCTATCATCACCACCATTGTGGACAATTCTAACTGCAAGTTTCTCCAGATTGGAGCGTTTCACACCAAACTTAATTATGCAGAAAAAAAGTTCTTGAAGAATGCCTGTTCCCCTGCTCTGAAAATTTGCCATAAATCGTGATGGGCCAGGCTTGGAAAAGCATTAACAGTACAGTACAGTTGCGTTCGTATAATTGTGTTTATTAACTCAGTAACATAAATCAATATTAGGTCAGCGCTTACATTTCAAGACGTTTGATAAATATGTCCAAGATTTCTCATTTTAGCCAGATTAGTTAAGCCTAACTAAGCCTAAATAGAGGAGCACCCAGCCTAAGCCTAAGCCTAAATAGAGGAATAGCTAAAGGGCATTTCTATTGGGCAGTCCTCCTCGCTTTGGGCTTAAATTCCAGTTGACAATCCAGCTTCATTAAATTTCTCCGGTGTTTTTAATCAGCTTTAGGCCACAACTTCACACCCAAGAGACCTGTCATGCATTTTGAATGGTGCACCTTAATCGCGCGTGTCGTTTTACATGCTGAGTGAAGTCAAACCAGCATGTAAGAACCTACTGGTTACATTAATCCGGGATTATTTATTAGATAAACTGGGAATTTATTATTTAAATTTCCTTTAATCAGTCCAATATCTACGCTGAAAGCAAGTGCTGCTGAGACGACTTGCTGCATACCATGGTTGGAGTATCATGTCATGTTTTTGACATTTCTCAGTGTACTTGACTATTAACTGCGTGAGCCTTTCAGAAATTGGACTATTAGAAAACAAATCCACAGCGAATTTCTCAATTCATGGTTTGAAGCGGTTTTCGTGCTTTTCGGGGATTTTTTGAGACGCATATGAAGACACTGTAAGCAGTCAGGCATTGTAAGCGATATGTTCTGGCAATATGTGCATTGGCCACATAAATGCAATAACAGTTTTGGTTGGTTTGTTTGTTTGTTTGTGTTCAAATAAAAGATTTTAATTACAGAGATTTGTCTGAATACATTTCACATAAAAAGCATTAACACCTTAAACAGCGTTCTTCAATAAGTGCTCACTTAAAAAGATGGGTCTTCAAGTGTTCTTTACCCACGAAAATGGTTCTGTATAGAACCCTGACCTCTCAGAGAACCCTTCGCATGATTAAAGGGCCCTTTCCATCACGAAATGGTTCTTCAGGTTGATGGAGAATCCGCTGTAGATGGTTCTATAAACAGCCTCTTTGAGAAGCATTCTAAGTAGCACCAAAAAGGGTTCTATTGTGCCAAGCTTGGCATCATCACAATAGAAGAACCCCTTTTCAATCCTTTTCAAAGAGGTTCTACATAGAACCATCTAGAGCACATTCTCCATCAGTCTGAAGAACGCTTTCATGACGAAAAGGGTTCTTTAAATGTACATAGTTCTATACAGAGCCTTTTTGAAAAGGATTCTAAATAGCACCAAAAACCCACACCATATATATCCAACACTCCAACAGCATGCAGAGTTCATTCGTCTATAAACGCTAATTGAGAAGCATCAGTCGATACTCACTGGCCTGTAAAGAAGCAGAAGTGGCCTCATGTTTAAAAGAGAGATGGTCCCTGGGGTGGGCAGTGCTCAGAAAGACCGGCGGTCAGAAAGCTTTAAATGACGGGCTGAAGTCCCTCAGCGTCTATAAAGGGTACGGCGCGTTTCCTGTGGCCTGGTGAAGCTCAGATAAAGAGAGAGAGCACCAGGAAAGGGAAACAAGAACAAAAGGAGGTGTTTCCCATAGGATTTAGTCCATTAACAATTAACGGCACTCTTTAATGAAGAGTTGAACAAAGCTGGAGGGATCAGAGGCTTCCTGGTGGTCCAGGTCAGGCATACAGAGCTCATGGGCCTCTGATATAGATACACTACACTTCTAAAGGTCTTCACTCACCCATTTAAATCACTGAATTCAGTCCAGTCGTGAAATTTCCTCACTACTAAATATTCCACAGTCCACTGTCAGTGGGATTATAACAAAGTGGAAGCGATTGGGAACGACAGCAACTCAGCCACGAAGTGGTCGGCCATGTAAAATGACAGAGCGGGGTCAGCGGATGCTGAGGGGCATAGTGCGCAGAAGTCACCAACTTTCTGCAGAGTCAATCACTACAGACCTCCAAACTTCATGTGGCCTTCAGATCAGCTCAAGAACAGCGTAGAGAGCTTCATGGAATGGGTTTCCATGGCCGAGCGGCTGCATCCAAGCCTTACATCACCAAGTGCAAGAACCTTTTTTAGGACCTTTTTGAAAAGGTTTCTGCTACTGCTACAATGTCAAGCTTGTCACAGAAGAGGAACCCTATTTGGTGCTACAGCTCTTCAGGTTGATGGACAATGTGCTGTAGATGGTTCTTTACAGAACCTAATTGACAACGATTCTATATAGCACCAAAAGGTTCTTGCTACTGTTACGATGTCAAGCTCGTAACAGTAGCAGAACCCTTTTTGGTCCTGTACAGAACCATCTACAGCATGTTCTCCATCAACCTGAAGAACCATTTCACCATGCGAACTACTTAAGCATGAAATGGCTTTATATAGAGTTCATAGTTCTAAGTAGAACTACATCATGAAAGGGCTCTCAGACTGAAGGACCAATGTGCTATAGATGATTCTATACAGAACCTATTTGAAAAGGGTTCTGCTATTGTTATGATGTCAAGCTTATGGCAATAGAAGAACCCTTTCTTGTGCTACATAGAACCATATCTAAAACATTCTCAATTTGAAGAACAATTTTGGCATGCACAGAACCACTTGATCATGAAACGGAGTTATAAAGAGCTCCTAGTTTTAAATAGAACTATACTAAAGAACCCTTGAAGAACCATCTTCGTGTGTGGAACAGAGCTGTCCAAGGCCAGAGTAGGCCCTTGTTTCACTTGGCCGGACACAAGTGAACATAACCCCACCTCCTCACCAAACGAGAGAACAAACACACACTTATAATTCAAATAACTTATGACGTTCAGCACTGAGTAAGGACCCCAGCACAGTTCGGTGGTGCGGTGACGCAGCGCACCGTGAGCAAAGGGACAGTCATTTAATCAGTGTGATGCTTCAAAGTGATTCACCCTTCAAATTACTCAGCCATAATCAATAATCCTAATTTACCACTCTGTCAAACAGGGAGCCGATGGAGAGCAGCGCCCTAAAATCATCATTTCACAGTCTGTGAGTGTGAGGATGCGGCGTGAGGCCTAGAAGGATTCAGCAGTAAATTAAGCCGCTGCTGTAATTAATCGGGCTTGTTTGAGATTTGCTTACATGGTGAAAGTCCGTTCAAGGGTTGCTCACAGAATAACGAAGACCTGCAGTGGGATCACTGGAATGTGTAATGTGACCTGCTCCGAGATTCGCTCTGTGCATTTCTCACCCGCAGGATCTTCGGAGTCCAGCCACTCACTACTCCAAGCTCTGTTGACCAATCAGTGTCTCCGGGAGGACAACAGCAGGCAGGCGTTTTCTCTAAAGTCCACACATCAGCTTATTATTATTCTTATCGCTTCCGGAAAAAAAAAAACCTCCTATCGCCATTTTTCAGTTTTTGACGTGATTTGAAAACGCCTGCCGGCCTTTACGTTGTGTGTAACTTTCATGACGACTGCACCAAAAGAAACTGACACCCATCACTCAGCGGCTGCCAAATCAGTTTCTCATCAGGTGAGCCAGAAAAAGATTACGATCCGATAACTTCAATCCACAGACACGGTTTTTGGTCATTTGTGTAGATGAGAGTTGCAAAAGTTTGGGAACGCTCGATGCAGAAAAAGGACTGTTTTATTCTGGTTTTGTCGATAGGAATGATTCAGTTTCCTCAGACGGAGGCGCCGCAGTTGGCTGGTCCGCTTTACCTCGAGACCAAGTCCAAACGATGTTGAGTCCGAGAGGAGACTGAGACACGAGCACTACAACACTAATACACAGAGAAATTATAAAGGAGGAGACTGGTCCCTCACTGGAAAGCTTGTAACACTCTACATGGCGTCTGCTTACAGAGCAAGGCCTGCCTTTCAATAAAAAGAGCCAATCAACTCACTGGTGATGCCGTGAGCAGAGAAAGTGGCTGCTTCATTGTGGAGATCTGCACAAGCCAACCCAAAAAAGACGATTTCACACGTTACTATTTATGAGGTTTTTGTCAAACTTTGACGGTGAAATTCATGTTTTAGAATTGGTGGTTTGGAGACTGTGGCTCTGTCTAAAGGACAGGAGGCTGAGCTGGAGGTGGCGGAGATGAAGATGCTGAGATTTTCGTTGGGAGTGACAAGGATGGACAGGATTAGAAATGAGCAGATCAGAGGGACAGTGAAGGTGGAGCAGTTTGGAGATAAAGCCAGAGAGGCCAGGTTGAGATGGTTTGGACATGTGTTGAGGAGGAATAGTGGATATATTGGGCAAAGAATGTTGGAGATGGAGCTGCCGGGTAGAAGGAGAAGAGGTAGACCTCAGAGAAGGTTTATGGATGTAGTGAAGGTGGACATGGAGATGGTTGGTGGAAAAGTAGAGGAGGCAGTGGATAGGGCAAGATGGAGGCAGGTGATCCACTGTGGCGACCCCTAAACTAGTTTTGAGTATTTTGGTCTCTCCTCTGTCAAAGAGACAGGAGTCTGGGCTTGTAAGGCCAGTGGCATTGTCAAGATGACCATGGAGTGGACAAACTTTCCCATAAGGACTTTGCTGTAATGATACCTGCTGTACTGTAATGGCTACGAATCTCAGTGTTTAAGAGCTCCACAGAGCCTCGCATAAATCCCAGTGTTTGACAATAACAAAAACCTGGTTAAGCATGTTGCCTCACAGCTAGGAGGGTCTGGGTTCGATTCCCCGGCCGGGTGACCGGTGTCCTCTCTGTGTGGAGTTTGCATGTTCTCCCCGTGTCTGCATGGGTTTCCTCCGGGTTCTCCGGTTTCCTCCCACAGTCCAAAGACATGCAGTCAGGCCAATTGGACGTGCTAAATTGCCCCTAGGTGTGATTGACTCTGTCTGTCTGTCTGCCCTGCGATGGACTGGCGACCTGTCCAGGGTGTCCTGCCTTCCGCCCGATGACCGCTGGGATAGGCTCCAGCACCCCCCCACAACCCTGAAGCTTAGACAATGGATGGATGGATGGATGGTGAAGCATGTTATTCACTGCTTTAATTCGCTTAAAAAGATCAGCAGTGCTTTTTTAATCAGCTGGATCTCAGTGGTGGTGCAGTGGTGACTAATTTACAGGCTTCTACTGTTTTTATGGACAATAGGATGTCATACAGTATCAGAAACCACATAACCAACTTTGGGAAATGCCAACTAGTGTTCGTAAACGTCCACTTCTTGATAACATTAGCCAGTGCAAACTTCACTAGATGTGAGTTTGTGTGTGTGTGGTGTTCCAAGATGCCACGAAATGCCGAGCTCACAGACACTGAGTGCAACACGCTGATTTTTCTTCATAAACATGTGACATGAATGCTGATTAGGGCATTAAAGAATTAGCTGTTCAGCATTTTAATAAATTAAATCAACTTTTATTCGCTGCGCTGAAGCGGACATGGTGCTGAGGATGGCTGTTAAGAATGGAGAGCATCTCCTGCACTGATATATTACACAGTCAATTGTGGCAAAAAGTCTACCTATTTAATTGAATTTATTTTTAATCAGCATACTTCCAAAGATGTTGAATTCTGAAATTAAATCATGGTTAACCTCCCTAATTAAAGCTTTGATCAATTTTCTGGAAGTAAAAACACAAGCACATGCTTTTTTAGTCGGCAAACTGGAGTTGTCACAGATAGAGGTGGACAAAGTACACAAACCATGTACTGGAGTTAAAGTGGAGACCCCCAAGGTAAAATATTCCTCCAGTAAAAGTAGAAGTTCCTCCCTTTAGACCTCCACTTGAGTAAAAGTACTAAAGTATTTCCCTTCAAATGTACTTAAGTATAAAGTAAAAGTACTAAAAGAGGAATTCTGGCTCTGATGTCCTGTTATCATTTTTCTAACCAGACTGGCTTCATGAACTCATTTCAGGTGAAAGTCCTCCAGCGTCTCTCTTGGTAAACCAGTCTTTTAATAGAACGTCATTAATTAGTGACGCTGACGTCTATTAAAATGATCAGAAGCACAAAACACTGAAGGTAAACAGTTTCCATCAGGGAGAACCGAGTGGCTCTGAAATCACTTTTTACACACAAGCAAAGTTTCAGTTTCAGATTTATTTACAACTTAGTTCCAAGTTTAAGTTGAATAAAAACTGGCTTTAAACTCAGGATCACAGATGAGCTCCTTTACTATGTTGATCTGTAGGCGTCTGTTCATAAACATAAACCAGCCCAAACTCATTTACTATAAAATGAAATGGTGTTTGTAGAAATTCAGAAAAAAGCCGCGTCAGTCTCGACTGCATATGTGGACATATTTCTATATTGAGCTCTATTTACACAAAGTTAGGTTAGTTCATCATTTATGTTGAACAGACTCTCCCAAAGTTTTACGCTGCTGCGCTGACGTTGAACCGCGTGCTGCACTGGGTCGGTATGACCAACAGGTCAAAACCAGCTCTAAACAAAGTGACCGCTGGGCCCTGATTGGTGCTCTGGCTTTGCGCTTCTTTCGTTTTGACATGTGACGTTTTTATACACACAGAAACCAAAAGGAACGACAGATTTCTCAAAATGTAGGAGGGAAAAGTCGGATATTAGACTCTGAAATGTAGTGGAGTGAAAGGAGAAAGTCCAGAACGGAGAAACTTCAGTAAAATACTAAAGTATAGATAGACAAATAACTACTTAAGTAATTAATAAGTAAAGTAAGTACTAATTACATTTACTTCGTCACTGTCCACCACTGGTCACAGATCTCAGAAATTTGCCTGCGACTGGAAGTCAAGGCTTAAATGATGTAAATGATTTTAGTGACACACAACACAGCTGTAAATATCTCCATATTTATATCTTGTAAATACATAGTTTTTTATTTTGTTTCTATATTTATTTCACATACATATATACACATATATACAAACACATAGAACTGTGCACAACCCCTCCCCATTCTATTCTGTGTCATTTGTTTACATTGTGTGTTTGCACTGAGATGGAGTTGCTTTTAATCTCATTGTACTGTGTATAGTGACAATAAAGGCATTCTATTCTTCTATTCTATTCTATGTAGTGTGTACTTGGCTTAAAGGTGAACTCCACCGAGTATAATTGAGATGTTTGAGATGCAAAGTCATTCTGAGAGGTTTGATGTGAAATGGTTCATTGCAACCATGAATGTATTATATATATATATTTTTATTAGAGCCTTTAAGTATATGTATGTTACATTTCCAAACTTCCTAGGTCGTATGGAAGTTCCAATGGTAACCTAAAAGGAGGATCGGTGGGGCAGCGGCTGCTGACGCCCCAGCTGTTGCTCCACAAGGCCCCTACAGGAGGTCGGATTCTCTCCACTGACCTCTAGCCTTTTATTCATCAGGCCGGACACTTTTATTTTCCGTTCAAATAAAACTCCTGAGTCCTAAAACTCCATTGAGTTACTTGAGCTGAGCCTCTGACTGATTTTCACTAGAGGGCGCCAAAGATCACTTTTAAACCACCCACAGGTTTCTAAACATTTGGACCGTCATTGTTAAAATAACGAGCCTGAATTCATTTTACTACAAAGCCCAAGACCCATGGGTCAAGTCAGGCCTGTGAAATTATTTTAATTATTTATTAATATTAGCCCATTTTACCATGAGCTGCACTACAATCCCCAGAATGCACAGCAGTATGATGTGCACCCAAGGGACAGCAACATAAAATGAAAAGATGCCAGGTGTCTAGTTAGAAATTGACCATACAAAAATAGATGTATAAATACTTTTGAAAATATATATGAAAAAAGCCAAAAACATGCACTTTATTGTTTGATGCCTTCTGATATTTAATGTTAATTACAACTCAAACCATAATAAACCTTTAATATGGCAAAAGCGAGCAGGTATTGATACTCTGTGAAAATGCAGTTATGACTTGATAGCTTGTTTGCATGTTGAAATACAGTGGGTGTGAGTGTCTTACTGCATATGTACACGGTTAAGGCAAAGTCAGGTCCATACATTCAGTTCATATTTATTCATTCACCTTTGTTAAAACTATATACATAAAATAAAAAAGGTAATAAACACAAATAAATGCATTTTAGATATATATTTAACAAATACATTTTGCGGGGATTTTCATATATTACAAAACATTTATGTAATAACGTAATAAATACATTTGGAAGATACACTATGTTTCCAAAAGTTTTCAGTCACCCATCCAAATCACTGAATTCAGGTGTTCCGGTCACTTCCGTGGCCACAGGTGTATAAAGCCGAGCCCCTAGGCCTGCAGACTGCTTCTACAGACATTAGTGAAAGAATGGGTCACTCTCAGGAGCTCAGTGAATTCCAGTGTGGTACCGTGATCGGACGCCACCTGTGCAGCAAGTCCAGTCGTGAAATTTCCTCACTACTAAATATTCCACAGTCCACTGTCAGTGGGATTATAACAAAGTGGAAGCGACTGGGAACGACAGCAACTCAGCCACGAAGTGGTCGGCCACGTAAAATGACAGAGCGGTCAGCGGATGCTGAGGGGCATAGTGAGCAGAGGTCACCGACTTTCTGCAGAGTCAATCACTACAGACCTCCAAACTTCATGTGGCCTTCAGATCAGCTCAAGAACAGCGTAGAGAGCTTCATGGAATGGAGCGTGGAATGCAGTGGTGTACTTCATAAATGCGCTTCTGGAAGAAAATGGAAAATTCCCATAAACACACTCCTAAATCTTGTGGAAAGCCTGCCCAGAAGAGTTGAAGCTGTTATAGCTGCAAAGGGTGGGCCAACATCATATTAAACCCTATGGATTAAGAGCTGGATCTCACTCAGGTTCATATGCGTGTGAAGCCAGACGAGTGAGTACCTTTGGAAATATAGTGTATTTTTTCTACACGTGGCTGCTTTTCTTTTTCTATGGTCAAATATCTGTTTAAACCCTCAAGTGTAATAAAAACATTAATACTTTAATGTTTCTGAGTTAAACTTGAATCAAATTTATTTTAGAAGGTTTCTGCATTTGTGTTAATTTCAATGTTTTGTTAAAAAATGACTCAGAATTTACATGAAGTTTAATTAAATTTTATAGCTCAGTTAGGCCCAGTCCCATTGCTTATTTTCACCCCTACCCCTTGTTTTTGAGGGTCTCCTTGCCCCTTGGAACTGAGTTATAAGGGGCAGTAGTTGAGATCTTCCCTCTGAAATGAGCCCCTCTAATAAAAGAGCATCACTTCATTAACAGCTACCAGCGCCGCTCTGGAGGCGACCCTGCCCGTCTGCAGGGACAGCAGAGGAGGGGAAAGTCCAGCTCCTCACTGCTGGGCTTTAGTTACATTTAGGAGTCATACGCCTTCAAAGAGGAGGGCAATTATTTATTATCACCCCCCCTAATTCTTCAGTGATTCTCCAGGTTCTTGTTTGAATTTTCCCGTTCCACCTTAAATGGTGCAGCAGTTCTGATGCAAGAGATGTCAGAATGTAACTGCTACATCATTTAAGGTGGAACGGGAGATTTTACAAGCTACCTACCGAGATATCAGCATAACTACTAGTGATTTTTTAATGCTCGTTATGAAGAAAATGACCATAATACACTGAAACTAAGATCATTCTAACAGAGTAAATTCTCATATTTGTGGGTTTCTTTGGTCTCTTGTGCTCTGTCTTGTCAGACCCCCCCCCCCCATATCACTCTGGAGTCTCTCTCTAACCTCTGTTTGGAGGGCCACATAGTCCAAACACTTCGTCCCGCCCCTCTAATGCGACAGGAATGAAGAATCACACCACCCCTAGACATGAATGTCCAAAATAGAGGGGTTAGGGCGAAGTGGTAGGGGTGAGGGGTGAAATGGGATTGGACCCCAGCCATTCATCGCCAAGTCTGTGCAACCTCATCGAAGACCTGAACAGTTGTGGGGATGTATTTACAGACAAGATTTGGGTGACTATTGACTTCTAGTGTCAGCTACATTAGCCTCGTAGCTCAAGTGCTGAACTCAAGAAGCAAAATTTGGACATCAAACATGTCTTGGCTGACCGACTGCATCTGCAGTAAATGGAAAACGGTGTCGATTCGATTTTTTGCCGATTCGTTACTCTAAAGTGACGGTGTGTAGAGCATGTTTGATCTTTAGTAGACTGAGGAACGTTTTATCTAGTACCCTGACAAACACACACACACACACACACACACACTTGAAAGCTTTCCTCATTCATTTCTCAAAACTGAAAGAATGATACATGACACTGTAGGTCACAACTGGATTAAGAGGAAGTGGGTCAGGGTTTCGCAGAAGGTCATGTTAAACAGTGTCATGATGGACCAGTAGAGGACCAGCACTCAGGCTGGAAGCTCCGCCCCTCGGCCGTGGCCAGGTCAACAGTGCCTCGACTCACTCTGCGACAGAAAGAAGCCAAATTAAAACTTGTAATCGATTGAACACGTAACTGAAGAGATGCACCAAAATGAAAATTTCTGGCTGAAAACAAAACGGAAATTCACGACGCAGTCAGGTGAAAACCGAGACCTAAAGAAAATGTCTTTTGGGACAACATTTCTATTCTAGTTATGCTTTTCAATCCGTGTAATCATGCAGACGATGCTTCAAAGCTTCTACCTACCATGCTGGGAAGGAGATCTGAGAGAACTAGAGGACTAATTTCATTTTAAACAGTTTGCCAAATAAAGTTAAATATTAAACATCGTAAAATTACGGGAATATAAGACGTAATGGTTTCCAAAAGGCTTCTGAAGCTTAGATGGAAAACACCTAGTTTACAATAAATAAAGAACATCCGGTTTCCTCCCACAGTCCAAAGACATGCAGTCAGGCCAATTGGACGTGCTAAATTGCCCCTGGGTGTGAGTGACTGTCTGTGTCTGTCTGTCTGCCCTGCGATGGACTGGCGACCTGTCCAGGGTGTATCCTGCCTTCCGCCCGATGACCGCTGGGATAGGCTCCAGCACCCCCCACAACCCTGACGGACAAGCGGCTTAGAAAATGGATGGATGGATGGATGGAAGAACATGGACGTGACTTTGGAACTCCTGCCCAGCAGTGTCAGGTTTCTCCAGCAGGGGGCATGTAGATCACTTCAGTGTCCGTCATTTAAAGGGAAGAAAAGCCATAAACCTCAGGAGGACCTAATGAATCCATGCGTTTGCAGTAACACCTATTCGACCAGTGGTGATATTACAAAAAAATACCGATTAAATCATTTATAATTTATTGTTCATTTCCTTACATGCTTTTTAGCATTAACTGAAAGATCACAGAGTGCAGTTGCAGTTGACTGTGCTTGAGTGTTACTGATGATCAGCTGCTTGAATGCATCTGTGCTGACGGCGCAGGAGAGCGAAGAAACAGTGTTTTTAATGATTATTTCTCATTTTCAGTGTCATTCAGATCATTAGGTTTTGCGAGTCAACACTTTTTCCCTTTTGTTTCTTCATCGATGGTCCGTTTCTGACCACAGAGCTGCTTTTGTGTGGACACTTTTGAGTGGTGGACCTCTCTGAACTTGGCAGAAACACTAACCCAGCAACACTGCTCTGCCTGAAACAGCGCCACACACACAACTATGTCGGTATCACTATGCAAAGAATGGTCCAACACCCAAATAACATCTAGTCAGTAGTGGTCTCGTGGTGGTCCCTTTCTATTGACGCTAAGGGCAGAGCAGGGCTGATAAAGTGCGCAGCAACAGATGGGCTACATCTGTAACTGTAAACCTACAAAATGCACTTATATGGTAGGTGTTTCTGATAAAATGGCCAATGTGTGTAGATACAAGGTAGTACTAAATGGTCTTCCTACAGTTTCCCTACCTGCTGGCTCTCTGCAGGCAGCTCCCATCCCTGCCTTCCTCCTGCCGCTGACATTCATTCGCTTGCCCTATTGTGCACAGAACAATGGTTACACAAAGTCCACACTGCATCCCAAAGCTAACAAAAGTGCAGCATTAATTAATGTAAAGGGCTGTAGGACACGTTTTGAAACCTGTCTGGCAGCGAAGGATGGTCCTCTTTTCGTTCATTCTTGCACGGGCCTGGAGGGAGAGCGGGTCCTTCAAGGGAAGGGTGCTGACCTGGAGGACCATTGGATGCTTTCATTTAAGTCAATTAAAGTCAAACTTGTATGATCTCCATTCACTAAACATGATCATAAGGTCACAATGCCCAACGCCAAACTTTGGCTAGATGGGTGAAAATCCCCCCACATTGGGCTGTGGAGCAGATCGGTGTTCTCTGGGGTGATGGATCCAGAAGTGATCATCCAACATCAGGACCTGACCTCACTAATGCTCAATCAAACCCTCACAGCGATGTTTCAACATCTAGTGTAAAGCCTTCCCAGAAGAGTCGAGGCTGCTACTGCAGCAAAGGGTGACAAAGTCCCTATTTGAAATCCTTCATTTCATAAGAAATGCTGGATGAACTGGTCTCTACTGTTGGCCTACGTTCCCTGGAGCACTGTGATGCACTTTACTCAAACATTAACTACTCAAACATTAAGTACAACAGACAATAACTTAAGCCCTTATTTGGACAGTTTTCCATGGTGAGGTGGGCGATGCCGACAGACCACAATGTTGATCGATTGGGATAGAATAAGAAATCTGTGTGTAAATGATAGAAACAGGGTGGCTACTTAATCTACGTACCGACTTCACTCACAGAAAAGAGTAGAATACATCAAAACATTTACCTTAGCCCTTATTTTGCTCAGCCTAACCCAGGGGTCGCAACCCAAATGCTACGAAAAGCCGTTTTGTCCTTTCAAGAAAAATCAAACCACTTTTGGAGCCACAACACTATGTCCACTTTAGCATCTTGGCTGTAAAAATGTCTCGGTATGTGCTGATGTACCAGTACAGGGTAAAAAATATATATAAAATATAAACAAAAAGGCCGACTTACTTTTCTCTGCTTTAAGCTTTAGCTACAGCCGCTTTTCTCGCATCTCCGGCAGGAAACTTTTCCACAAAAGTAAAAGAGTTTCATGTTGCAGAGATCAGGAGACATATCAAGAAACCAGCTGGAGTGATTATAAGTGCAAGTATAGAATGGGGAGCATCAGAACGGGGAAGAAAGGGGATTTAAGGGGCTTTGAACGTGGTGTGGCTGTTGGTGCCAGACGGGCTGGTCTGAGTATTTCAGAAACTGCTGATCTGCTGGGATTTTCACGCACAACCATCTCTAGGGTTTACAGAGAACGGTCAGAAAAAGAGGAAACATCCAGTGAGCGGTCAGTTGTGTGGACGAAAATGCCTTGTTGATGTGAGAGGTCAGAGGAGAATGGGCAGACTGGTTCCAGATGATAGAAAGACAGCAGGAACTCAAATAACCAACCAGAATCTCTGAGGAACGTTTCCAACACCTTGTTGAAAGTCTGCCACGAAGAATTAAGACAGTTCTGAAGGAAAAAGGGGGTCCAGCCTTTTACCATCAAACCTACCTAATAAAGTGGCCGTTGAGTGTGTGTGTGTGTGTGTGTGTGTGTGTGTGTATGAATATATATATATATTTAGAGCTACTGTTGAACTGCAACATTATATACTGGCTCAATTTTAGCCACAAAGAACAAAAGTAAAGTATTCCACCGAATAAGCTAAAATGTTTACATATAGATTTGCACAGGATTACTGCTCTTGTTCTAGAAGGTAAAAAGATCCGGAATCTTTACTGACGCAGGAGTGCGCAGTCAGTAAAAATGATTGACATGTCATATTCAGACGGGACTAAAATCCCAGAACTTTACATCACCCACCTCATCATGTAAAACTAATCCAGTCTGAATAGGGCTTTAGAAAGACAGCAGGACAGAGTGGTTACACGTACAGTCCAGCTATGACTATTAGTGTTTAACATCGCAGTGTAAACTAGAACCGCTTTGTTTTTGGTGAATTTGTCTTTATCCCTGTTCCCATGCTAATATACACCACTAGGAAATGCATTTTATTTCAGCCTCACCTGAAAAGAGTGTGGCCTGCTAAGGTGGAGCAGGAAAGGCTCGTATTCCTGAGGATCGTATGTCTCCAAAGACACGAATCCCTGCAAAACATACCACTTGAGGTTAGTATATCACAGGCAGGGCTTCATATCAGTGCTATGACTGATAATAATAATAATAATAATAATAATAATAATGTTACATTTATATAGCGCCTTTCACAAACCCAAGGTCGCTTCACAGAGCATGGGGGGGGGGGATACGTAGCGGAGGAGGACGAAAAATGTGTATTAAAGAGAAAAGTCTTTAAGTCAGCTTTAAAAGAGGAAAAAGAAGAGCAGCCCCGGAAGGAAAGTGGAAAGTCTGGTGTGTGGAACAGCAAGTAAGTTATTGCAAGAAGACCTGAGAGAGCGAGAGGGAGTGTAAGAGGTCAGCAGTTCTCTGGTTATGCAGGACTTTGAAAGTGAGTAGTAAGATTTTAAACTTCATTCGGGACGGGACCGGCAGCCAGTGTAGCTGGGAGAGAACGGGGGTGATATGAGCTGAACGCTTAGTGTGGCTGAGCACTCCAGCCACAGAGCTCTGAGTGTCCTGTAGCGTTTGGACAGACTTTAGAGGGAGACCAGCAAAGAGGGAGTTACAGTAGTGAATGCGGGACACAATGAAGGCCTGAACCAGAGTTGTGGCATCTTTATCGGTCAGGAACGATAAAGGAGCAATGTTACGTAAGTGGAAGAACGCAGGCTTAGTGAGGAACTTGATATGCAGATCAAAACTCAACGATTGTCTGTACAATGGACAAAACAGAGGAAAACCATCCCAAGTATACTCAGTACAGAAAATCCCATGCATATTCATTTATCACAGCGTTATAGGGCAGAATCGAGCCAAACACTGCAGCTCGTCTCTCAACTGTGACAGGGAGCACCTTAGCATTGCCGTAGTTAATGTAATGTTCAAGCATCATCCTCATTGGCTCCGCCGCCTCACAGCAGCAGCGGGCGAAGTGCTGCTCGACGCTTCGCTGTATCGGCTGCCACACGCACTGTGTCCAGCGCCTGTGCAGGAGCTCACGCTTCCTCAAAGCCGCTGAGTCCCTGTGATCCAAGTACAGTTCCAGGTCCTACGCACATAAACAATAAAGGTGCTGATCCGGGATCAGATTTTACACGTAATATTCTTCTGAACACCATGGCATGGACACAACAGGGCAGATCCAACATCACACATGATACTGCGAGAACCTTCACATGGCTTATATGGTACTTATATGGTAAAACTTGACACATTTTTCCCCCTTATTAACCCAAATTCACCCCCAACCCAGACAAAATTCGGACTTCAAGAAGCTGCTATTACTGCTTCAATCTTGGTCAGTCAACAGCATAATCAAGTCTGTTAGAGATACTAAACAACTCAAGATGCAGTACGATTTGGTGAAGATTTAGGTGTGCAGTTAGTTGGTGGGGTAAAAACATCCACTGCTTGTTAGTTACATGAGCCTCGCAGCTCCAGCGCTAAAACGAAAGACAGAAACTTAAAGACACTAAACGTGCCTTGATTGATGAACTTCATATGCCACAGTCATTTCTTTGAGCTTTAATGGTTCATATGAGCCAGAAGTGTCCCACAGCCGTCTTCCTCCAGATACACACCTTGATGAATCCATTCTCTGTGTCCAGCAGCGGCTGTGTGATGGCGTCAGCCTCCTGTTGTTCAGAGAGAAGCTGCTCCTGGAACAGAAAAGCTGAGTTAAGTGTCTCTTACAAAGTTTGCATGTTTACAAAAAAGGCTATTTTAGCTTATAATTAAATTGTGTGGCTATTCTTGTACATTATCAGGATAAAAAATTCTGGATCCTGAGATCAGGTTTAGGTCTGGAAAATACTGATTACATTCACTACATTACCAAAAGTATTCACTCACCCATCCCCATCCAAATCACTGAATTCAGGTGTTCCAGTCACTTCCATGGCCACAGGTGTATAAAGCCGAGCCCCTAGGCCTGCAGACTGCTTCTACAGACATTAGTGAAAGAATGGGTCGCTCTCAGGAACTCAGTGAATTCCAGCGTGGTGCCGTGATCGGACGCCACCTGTGCAGCAAGTCCAGTCGTGAAATCTCCTCACTACTAAATATTCCACAGTCAACTGTCAGTGGGATTATAACAAAGTGGAAGTGATTGGGAACGACAGCAACTCAGCCACAAAGTGGTCGGCCACGTAAAATGACAGAGTGGTCAGCGGATGCTGAGGGGCATAGTGCGCAGAGGTCACTGACTTTCTGCAGAGTCAATCACTACAGACCTCCAAACTTCCTGTGGCCTTCAGATCAGCTCAAGAACAGCGTAGAGAGCTTCATGGAATGGGTTTCCATGGCCGAGCAGCTGCATCCAAGCCTTACATCACCAAGCGCAGTGCAAAGCGTGGAATGCAGTGGAGTAAAGCGCCGCCACTGGACTCTAGAGCAGTGGAGACGTGTTCTCTGGAGTGACCAATCACGCTTCTCCGTCTGGAAATCCAATGGACGAGTCTGGGTTTGGCAGTTGCCAGGAGACGGTACTTGTCTGACTGCATTGTGCCGAGTGTAAAGTTTGGTGGAGGGGGGATCATGGTGTGGGGTTGTGTTTCAGGAGTTGGGCTCGTCCCCTTAGTTCCAGTGAAAGGAACCCTTAAAGCTTCAGCACCAAGAGATTTTGGACAATTTCATGCTCCCAATTTTGTGGGAACAGTTTGGGGACGGCCCCTTCCTGTTCCAACATGACTGCACACCAGTGCACAAAGCAGGTCCATAAAGATGTGGATGAGCAAGTTTGGTGTTGAAGAACTTGACTGGCCTGCACAGAGTCCTGACCTCAACCCCATAGAACACCTTAGGGATGAATTAGAGTGGAGACTGTGAGCCAGACCTTCTCGTCCAACATCAGCATCTGACCTCACAAATGCGCTTCTGGAAGAACGGTCAGAAATTCCCATAAACACTCCTAACCCTTGTGGAAAGCCTTCCCAGAAGAGTTGAAGCTGCAAATTATAAGCTGTTAATTATAAGCTGTTATAGCTATGGATTAAGAATAGGCCGACATCATATTAAACCCTATGGATTAAGAATGGGATGTCATTCAAGTTCATAGGCATGTGAAGCCAGACGAGCGAATACTTTCGGAAATATAGTGTATGTGCTTATGTAACCAGTTAAGAGTCAGAGAACACCCTTCATTTCTTTAATTTCAAAATTACACAGGAGCCTCAAATAAACAAACTTTCAAAAGCTTGCATATTTAGCACGTCCACTCTTTGCCTTATTACAGCTTCCCTTCTAAAAAAAATGCGCAAAAATAGTTTTCCACACCTCCAAAGTTCAGTCTGAGAAGCTGGCTGACCATTTTCTGAAGTAATCAAACCCATTCAGTGGTGTTGAGGTCTGGACTCTGGGGCGGTCAGTCCATTGTCCAGCTTCTTTGTTTGATGTGTCCGTCTCCTTTTCTCAGCGAGGTTCTTCTTGATCAACTACACGTCCTTTCAGACCCACAGCGCTGAGTGGTCTTCTCATAGTGGAAGGACGGACAGAAGCACCTGTGGATGTTTTCAGACCTGAAGCAGCTTGATCTTCTCCTCAGAGATCAAAGCTTTAACTGCTGTTTATCTGATGGGGGCAGTTTTGGTGTCTACCAGCTCTTCCAGGTGGTTGTTAGGAGCCCCATTTTCTAATTTTTCGAAATTTCCAGTTTTCAAAATTGCTGTTTTTGTGCAAATGGATTATCTTATATCTAAACTCCTAAATTAAGGGTGGTCTCTGACTCTTGCACAGTACTGCATGCAACATTATTTCGACATATAGGTATTTATATGCATTTATATGTTTAATACCTGTAACTGTGTTATTGAGCAGGGAGAGAGCGTACGTGGCATGTCAGCTGTTGTTTTTGATTGCGTAACAACTCTGGTTGGTCTCTGTGTTGCACTCCTGATGAACTGGTACCTTCGATCTGTCCTTCCCACTGATAATGACCTCGGCCAAACACCTCTAGGTGACTGAAGAAAGAAAAGGGATTGGCGTCACTTGATACAGCAGCAGTACTTAGGCTTTTACATAACTTAAGGTGGCATGCGCCCGCCCCTCGGGCCCTGGCAGTGACGGCCCCGAACACCCAGCGGCGATGAACTTCGCCCGAGCTCCCTGGACTGACGCAAGTTACGAGGGTGATGGTGGGAGGAGGAGAACGAGGACGCTGGTGCCGGCCACGAGCTCCGCCGCATGGGCCCCACCCCCTGTTACGCAGCGAGGCTGTTTCACTACACCTCACGTTTGACCCAGGTGGCCGAGCTGCCAGCTGGGGGGCGGTAACGGGGAGGTGGAGCGGCGAGCGAGCTCCTCCCTCTGGTGCCTCTCGTGGCCGGCACCAGTGTCCTCCTCCTCTGTCCGGGGAGCTGGGGCTTTGCGCTCCGCCCTCTCCACACTTGTAGCTCTCTCCATGGTGTCCTCGCCAAGGTTCATCGCCGCTGGGCGTTCCTGCCAGCTCTCGCGGCCGTCATCGTCAGGGCCCGAGGGGTGGGCTCATGCCACACTTACATACTTAACATTTATATGATGTTGTCCAGAACAGATTAAAAAACAAGCCTAAATGGGAGGCTCTCACCGTAGCTTGGAGTAGATGAGGTGGGACAGGTTTGTGGAGGAATATCACCCCAGAATCACATCCTTTCCTGACTTTGAACGGCATACCTGAAACAGAAACATCAGGAGCCAAATGAAGGCATATTACTACCTGCGCTACAATACAGGGTAGAGATCTAAGAAGGTTCAAGGTGAGTCATTTTACCCCACAGATTAGCGCTGCTCTTCTCCACCAGTTGTGCGGTCCACCTGCCCTGCACAGCCTGGTCATTCTCCTGCACCTGAGTCATTGGCACAGCCTTGGGTTGCGCTACCTGAGCCGTTTAGCTGTCCTGGAAACCGTCTGGAGAAGCAGGTTGAGCAGGTGTCACATTGCCCTGGTCAGCTTGCTAAAGTCCTCCCAGCCTATGAAAGAAGTTTTTCCTCTTAAACATGGTTTCTGCCCTACGGTAACTACCTTGGTAGGAGAAAACACCTGGAGTGCAGGCCAAATATCAACTGTTTCTAATTATAAGATTACTATAAGACTTCTCAACCTATTTCTTTGCCATTTTCATTTATTTTAGGTGGTCTTATCGATCGATTTTAGCAAGAAGCAATGCCTAATATGTGTAAAAGTGCCTAGAAATTGGTTGAATAGTCTCATATCAAACTATAACTAGATACAGTGGCCCTGAATCACATGTGTGACAGATGTATGCAGTTTACTGTCCCATGGTATTTTATTCAGACCACTTCAAGACTCGGTCCCTCGGTTTTTGGAAAAGTATTATTTCAAAATATTAGCGTGACTGTTACTGTATGCGCAGGTTTGCGTCCAGGATGAGGTCATGGCCCCAAAAATGAACAGATGTTCACTGACACAATAAAGAAATAAATACATTCATACATAAATAGTCCGTTTCTTTGACGTGCCCACGTCTTTACAGTATCTCAGGGCTGTCTGGTTGGAGTTCTTCTCCACTTTTCCACACCCAGACTCCACCACCAGTTTGAAGATGTTGTAAAAGACGATGTTTACATTAGCTTCTTGTTCCAATTCTCCCGTTCCACCTTAAATGCTGCTGCGGCAGGATTGTAACCGCTGCACCATTTAAGGTGGAACGGGGGAATTCGAACAAGAAGCTGGAGGATTCATTCATAAAGTGTTTTTATGAAGTAGCCCGTGTTTAATAGTGGTTGAATACCCGTTTATGCCCCACTTTAGGGAGAAACAGCAGCCACACGGTGTAAATAAAACAACTTTAAATCGCTTTTTATTAACCGACGTTTACTCACTGAGCCACTCCGCGTCCTCGCTCCCAGTTCCTCTCACGGTCCGTTGCCATGGCACCGTCTTGAACTAAGCCAGTTGGGAATGTTTTGGCTTCTAACGAAATAATAGATTAGAAAACTTGGTACAACTTGAATTTTGGCTCATTTTTGTGACAGGATTTTTTTATTTTTCAAATCCTTTCCCCCCAAAAAATTAACGTAAGAGCGCCGTATTCAGTACAGCTCTTCGGCACTTTCCGCGCTTCAGTAGTTATTGCGGAAACACCCGAAGTCAAACGGGGTGTAATGATTGGTTGGACTCAGCAAAATCTGCCCAGCAACCAAGACGCATTTTGATTGGTCACATTTGGGCCAATAGTTTTAAATAAGAAAAAAAAAACATTTATGAAATTTATATTTTATGAAATTAGATAAAAAAAAACTTAAAATAAAATTCAGGGAAAACGCTGCACGGAAAACCTTTTCTGTGGAATTCCGTGCAGCGCTATCCCTGCATTTTATTTTACGTTTTTTGAAATCTAATTGCATAAAAATATACATTAACCGACTATACTGATTATAAAAGTGAATTAATATAAACAATATGTGCAGTGAATGAGACTACTATGCAAAAAAGAGCCCAGTAAAGTGAGTCAGTGGTGAAAGGGGTCTGCTGGGGTCCCTGAGCTGATGGTGTAAACTGAGATAAACAGCTTGGTATTAAACGTACTGTGTTTCATGGTTATAATCCATTGTTTAATATTTGTTTAAGTTGTAAATATGATGTTTAAACGAGCTAAAACTGGACCTGAAAGTTTTCCCCACCCTAGTCGGTCGCTATTTGCACAGATTTGATCTCCAAACCCAGAATTGATGGTCCTGCCAACGATTTGATGGAAAAAAGGATATATGACAATGTCTCAGATGTATCGTTGACAAATGTCAAGAAAGTGTTTTTTATTACACAAACAGGAAAACCTGCAAGTGTACGGAATACTGAAGTGTACGGAATACGGTGATCTTGCGTTAAATGGGCATTTGCTTGGACAGACAGAGCCATCAAAACCAAAAGGTTGACTTGTTTTAATGGTTTAGCTGGTCGACCAGAATGACCACCATGACCATAACCAAGTTGGACAACCAGTATGACCAAGTTGGACCAAGTCGGTTGATCAATGTAGCTCAACACAGCTGGTCAACCATCATAACCAAGTTGGTCGATCAGCATGGACAGCATGACCAAGTTTGTCAAGTAGCATAACCCCCTTGATCAAGTTGGTTGACCAGCATAACCAGTGAGCCCAAGGTAGACAATCATCATGACCAAGTTGGTTGACCAGCATGGGTCACCAGCAAACACCAACATGACGAAGCTGTCCGTCATGGTCTAGTCTAATCCAACAAGGTATCTAGTTTCTCAGCCTGGACCATCTGACACCAGCTACCAGCAAACTGCTCTTCCAGCAGTTCATTAGAAAAATATGAAGCTCTTTTATCTGTGTGTGGTTTGTAGATTGTGGGTGTTGAAATGTTCTAAAGACGCTCCGTGATGCAATATATCAGGTTGCATTTAATTTACACATCCAACACATTCATCAATGTGTTTCAGATGGGACATAAGAACATGTCCCATCTGAAAAAGTGCAGAGTGAAACTGCACAAGAGAGATTGAACATTTACCCATGAGACAGAGTGAAACTGCACAAGAGAGATTGAACATTTACCCATGAGACAGAGTGAAACTGCACAAGAGAGATTGAAAGTGAAACTCTGCCCACAATAAAAGTCAGTTATCTCCACACATGCGTCCGCAACCTCGCTCCCCGTTACATGCCAAAGCTATTAAAATAAGAGTCCTGTGCAACTCTACTGTTAAACATGAGTTTATTTAATTCAGTAGGACTCTAAAATGTTTCTTATATTAAATGTCAGACTCTTAGCAGCCCAGAGGTTTACCATGAGTATGATTTACCCATCATACATGAGGAGATACAGCGAGGCACAATTAAAATATGAACAGAATAGTTCAATTTGTAACAGTAATTCAACTTATAATACTGTTCCTGATCATCATTAACTCCTAGTTCATTAATAGTGAGTTACAATGTGTTTCACTTTATGATACTGTTCTTGATCATCAACTCCTGGTTCATTAATGATGAGTTACCATGTATTTCACTTTATAAAACTGTTCCTGATCATCATTAACTCCCAATGAAGAACAGCAACATCTCAGACATTATCTAACAGACAGTTATTACATAATCACTTGGTAACATGTAGAACCAAGTGAATTTGAAGGCAGGAATTTAAGTACTAGCTCCTGCACCACAGCAATGCAAAATACGAAATAATAATCATTTGGGATTCATCCAGATTCATACTCGACAAACAGTGCACTAAAAATTTAAATAGCACACTATTTAGCTAGGGAGTATAGCCCCGTTTGGGATTCAGCCTGGGGATTCAACTCCTGACTAAAACATGAGCATTTGGAGTAGGTACATCATTCAAGTGACATTCTTCAGACTTCTTTATTGCCATTTTACAGTTAATCCTAACATTAGTACTTTAATTGAAGCCTGTGATAATAATGTTAGTGTAATAATGTAGCTGGCTGACCAGCCCAGTTCTAGTCAAGGAAATAAGTTTATACAAATCTTAGCCCATTCATTTTGGACTCGCTCGGGAGCGCCCTCTAGTGTTAGAGAGACCTGGGAGACATTACATAGTGGTAAATCTCCTCTCTACAAGTTCTCTGGCCAGGTGCCTCTCGTGGTTCACTCACATCTAGTGGCCTGTAGGATGAAGAGCAGCTATTAATTCAATGCATGTTGGTGGACATCACAGATGTACGTCTACATGCTGCTTGAGTGTATAAGCTATGGCTCTATAGCTTTACTACCTCCTGTATTGCTTTGACATGCAGTTTACATTATTTCTCAGCTGTATTCTCATCCTGAGTTTGTCTCCTAGCACCTTCTGGTTTGGTTCTGCTTGATGTCCAGTCATTTGTAACATGGATAATCCTGTGGTAAACCTGTCTGCTTGTGTCCTGACCCATGCCCAGTTCCCTGACCACTGGATAGTTTAAAAACAAACTGACTCAGCAAATTTTCTCTCTGCCTCTCTTTCCTCACGAGTAGAACCATGTTGACGTCTGTGACCATGAAAAATCTAACATGATACACAGGATGGGTCAGTTTATCTGTTGGTGTTGATGATAGTTTGTATTTATCTGGAAAGATCTAACATGAACAAACCCACTGCTATCAGTGACTGATGTTTTAGATACAACCACCAGAGGGCGCCGTCTCTCCTTTATACTCTCTAAAAGTGATCTTGTGATCCAGTCATATACAGTATAATGAATCTGTTTATGAACCCAGTGATTTTTTTATTTCTATAATCTGACATTCTGGAGGGATGAATTCTCATATTTCTTACACCACCAGCCTTTTTGATGGGTAAGAGTGAGAGACTCTGGTTAGTCATAAAGGGAAATGGACAGATTAGTAATAACATTTGGGTCACGTAAGTCCAGTTTTAGATGTTGTCCTTCAATGTTTTCAACCATATTCGCTCCTGGGGTAAATTATGTAGGTCTTCATCCAAACTGAAGTCTCATCTAACCCACCTTTACCACTTTATCAGCCTCTGCCTTTACTCCAATCAAATCTCTCCCAGATTTACCTTCAGAACAACAATCACCTCACAGAGCAGCAGATAAACTCCAGCGCTCTCCTTTACAGACACCACCGTCCACCTGAACTCCTTCATCTCACCATCTCCCTGCTGGACTCACATTCTCTATCTGACCTGCACTGAGTCCATTTGCTTCTGTGGATAAAAACAGCACAGACCTCATTTTCTACTTAGATTTATTCACCAAGAGCTTCAACACACAAAGTAAAGCTTTATTCCAGAAATCTCATCCTGATGGAACCACGTCCAGCTCAGATTCACAGATTCCAGAAATGAGTCTGGTTTGAAGGTGGAGGTGTGGATGAGTGATGAACTCCTACAAACCACTCGACTTAAATCAGACCCACATTTACACACAGTGAGAATAAACAGTGCTCTGTCCAGTAAAAACATCAGGTATCAGTCGTAATGAAAGCCGTTTCATTTGTGTCTGTAATGCATCTCAGAGCTCTTTAGACGTGTTTTATCAGACAGTGAGAAAAGTTTATGGTCTGATTCAGCTTCACTGTATTTAGATCAACAATGTATGTCCAGTCTTATTAGACGTCTTTACTGTGCGTTTCAGGATTTAAACAGCACCATTCAGATCATCACAGAACAGTGGAAGAGGACCGGACCCCCTTCTGGATTCCAGACTGAGGAGGGAATAAACTGGATCCAAAAAGGTGATTAACAGGGCGATGAACTTATTTATGATACATTCTCAACACTTGATCTGTAGCTCCTGGAAAATCCACAGATACTGTTTGTTTCACTGAACAGTCCAACAGTGATGTATCCCATAATGCTCTGAAACGTGCCGTGATGTAATTATGACATGTATAATCATTCAGATGAATATCCCTGAATCCTGAGATGGAGGGAGAGCTCTATTGGAGCTGGATTAGTTTCAGCAGAGGAGGTCCTGGAGGCTCAGAGTTCAGAGAGTTATAGAAGGTAAGTCACTCTGGAATTGTTACTGAGCAGACGTGTAAAAACTACAGACACTGCAGGTTCATACTGGATTAGAGTCACAGATCTCGGCGGGGACCACTCAGATTACAGCACCTCCCCAGATCAGACTATTCCAGCTCCAACAGGGCTCAAGACGGGACTGACAGCTGATGGGTGAGAGTTTAACAATGATGGAGACTAAAAGTGTGAAATAGATGTTCAATCAAAGCCTGGATTCAATTTATAATGTAACTGCAGCTAATATTAAGAATCTAAATCTCTAAAATATCACAGCATCAAATCTAGATATTTCATTTTCATTGAAGAACATGAAATAATCTTCATTCTTTATTTGAGTTTCATTACTGAGTCACACAGTTTAGCTGATGACAACAGACCGAGCCCAAACCCAGCGTAGAGCGGCTGAGTGAATGTGGTGTGGACTGTGTGTAGGAGGGTCAGTGTGTCAGAGACGCTGTAGAAGGACAGAGTTCCTGCCCTGTGATCCACATACACTCCTATTCTGGAGGAAGATGGAGCTGAGAGCTCAGTCTCAATGTTGTTGTGCCAGAAAGTGAGACTGTCAGAACACGTCAGACTCCAGGACTGATTGTTGAGTCTAAACCACTCATCACCATCTCCTTTCCTGCTGATCCCTTTATACGACACTGATATGGACACCCGACCCGTCTGCTGCACTCGACCTCCCAGTAACAGCGTCCACTCAGACTCTCCTTACACAACACCTGAGGCCAGTGGTCAAATCTCTCTGGATGGTCAGAGTAACACTGGTCTACTCCTCTCTCAGCCACCTCTCTGTTCTGCTCAGACAGACTGAGTTTATGATTTACAGTGTTGGGATCCAGAGTCAGTGGGCAGAAATCTGAAATAATGAAGAAAAACATTTTAGGTTTTTATTCAAAAATGAACTTGTGCAGGAGGTTGAGAGGTACCAACTAGATATAGTTGGGCTCACCTCCACCCACAGTGTCGGCTCTGGAACCAAACTCCTGGATAGGGGAAACAAGGAAGCACATGGATGACTGGGAGGGGCCAATTGTGACAGAAATAATGACTTACTATGTCAAAATCATGATTTACAATGTTGAAATAATGACATACTATACCAAAATAATGACTATGTCGAATAGTGACTATGTCAAAATAATGACTTACTATGTCAAAATTATAATTTACCATGTCCAAATAATGACTTGCTATGTGAGAATAATGAGTTACTATGTCAAAATAATGACTTACAATGTGAAAATAATGAGTTAATATGTCAAAATAATGACTTACACTGTCAAACAAATGACTTAGAATGTTAAAATAATGAGTTGCAGGGTTAAAATAATGATTAACTCTATCGGAAATAATGAGAGAATACAAAAGAAGTAGTATCTCGAAATAATACGCAGTTTTCTCAACTTATTATGTTGGAATAATTCTCCTCAAATGATTGCTTACCTTCTTGAAATTTAATAACCTGATGTCATAATATCGTTCATAACTCAAAATCTCTAGGGAACAAAAGTAATAACTTGTATATACTGAAGCACAACGATGAGGAAATCCTGTTACATTATTTTGAGAGGAGAAAAATGCTGCAGTGGTCGTGCAGGTCCAGCAGACGGCAGCAGAGGCGCAGAGAAAAAAACAAAACAAAAACAAACAGCAGCGTCGAGGACGAACTGCGCATGCGCACTGTAGCAGCACACACAAATGCCCAAATCTGTGCATAGGGACCTCTGGGTGACCTTGCAAATGATTCAAAGTCGTTTTAATCTAACAAGGATGTGTGAAACCACAAAACAGTCCCAAGCCTGGCTGGGAATTTGGTTCTTTAGTAAAGTGAATGGTTCTGTTTAGAACCACGAGGCTCACAGATCATGCTTAAATGGTTCTTTTCATGGTGAAATGATTCTTCAGGTTGATGGAGAAGGTGCTGTGGTTCTCTATAGTACAATGTCAAGCTTGAAACAAGAGCAGAACCCTATAGAACCGTATCCAACACATTCTCCATCAATCTGAAGAACCATTTCACCATGCAAAGAACAATTGCAGCATGAAATGGTTCTATATGGGCCTCATGGCTCTAAATAGAACCATTCTCTTGATTTAAAAAAGAGCCCTTCATGTGTCACATCTGGAACCAGGGAATGGATAAATATACCGGAATGTTTATCAGTGACTGTAAAAATGTCTGAATTATCAATAATAGCCCGCATCACAAAAGTCCCGGCAAACCAGGAGAGACGGGCCAGAATAAATAAAAAACAAACACGCAACATATAAACAAATAAACAAATAGTAAAAGCCGTGATGCTGCAGAATGAAAGAGCAGCTGGGGGGAAGGGGGTTGTCATGGAAACAGATGGATTTCTGCTCCCATTCCCACAGTAGCTGCTTCGCTTCCCTTCGAATTCCAGCAGCATCTCCATCTCTCTCTCTCTCTCTCTGTCTCTCTCTCTCTCTCTCTCTCTCTCTCTCTCTCTCTCTCTCTCTCAATCTCTCTCTCTCTCTCTCTCTCTCTCTCTCTCTCTCTCTCTCTCTCTCTCTCTCTCTCTCTCTCTCCCTCTCTACATATCTCTCTCTCCCTCTCTCCCTCTCTCTCTCTCTTTCTTTCTCTCTCTCTCTCTCTCTCCCTCTCTCTCTCTCTTTCTCTCTCTCTCTCTCTCTCTCTCTCTGTCTCTCTCTCTCTCTCCCTCTCCCTCTCTCTCTCTGTCCCTTCATTTCTCTTTACCTAGATCACCATCTCTGTTTTCTAGTCTCTCTCTGTCTAAGTCCTTTTAGATCATCTATTTCCTTTCAGTTAGGCTGAATCTCAAATTCTTTCATGCTGCCTACACAGTGCACTACATAGGTCTTATACTACACAATGGCTCCTGCACCAAAACAGTACATTAATAAGAATGAATTACAATTCAAAATAATGACTTACAATGTTAAATAAATGACTTGCAGGGTTAAAATAATGACGATGCATTGAAATAGTGACTTACTATGTCAAAATAATGATTTACAGAGCCAAAGTAATGATTTGCTATGTCAAATAAATGATGTAAAATGTTAAAATAACGCCTTACTATGTCAAAACAGTGAATTAGAATTAAAAATAATTACTCACAATGTTAAAATAATGACTTGCAGGGTTAAAATAATGACTTACTATGTCAAAACAGTGAATTAGAATTAAAAATAATTACTCACAATGTTAAAATAATGACTTACTATGCCAAAACAATGAATTACCATTAAGAAATAATTAATTACACTGTTAAAATAATGACTTGTGATGTCAAAATAATAATTAGCTCTATCGAAAATAATGACTTGTGTTAAAAGATTTCATTAGTATCTCACAATAATACTTGATTTTCTCTTACTAGGTTGAAATAATTATACCCAAATAATTACTTCTCTTTTAAAATGTAATAACTGTGGTAATAGTGCTGTGGTGGACAAAAGATGACTGGAATATCCAGCCTCCAACTAGGAAAAATCTATGACCTTTTGACTGGGAAATCCCACTCAGGAAGTCTGGACGGCATCCTCAACTTAGAGTTTTCCATTTAAGATCAAATCACTGGCCACTCCCTGATAGGAAAAACAGTTGTGTGACCATACTGGGACCAGCTAAACCAGCACCATACCAGCATAAACCAGCGTAGGCCAGCAAGGAGCTCATGTTGGTCTAAGCTGTTGTTTCGAACAATCAACAGTAATAAAGCACCACCCCTGTAATTTGGCCAAGATTTGCTCCATGTCAGATAAAAATAACATCCAGCATCAATTCCACGCCGGTCGTAGAGCTGTTAGCTACTCCTGCTTCACCGTCGTCCTTAGCAGCAGAGGCTAACATTAGCTTAGCAAGAAGGCTAAAAACAGCTTCACACACCACAGCACAGGCTCATTCCGGCTCACGGAAGCTTCGCTGATGAGAAATTAGAGGACAAAGCCTAAAATCTGAGCAGATTAACTTGTATTTTAGTGTGTGGACCTGTTATCTTAAGCTAATCTTCCTTAACTGCCCTCAATTAGCAGCAGAGGCTAACATTAGCTTAGCAAGAAGGCTAAAAACAGCTTCACACACCACAGCACAGGCTCATTCCGGCTCACGGAAGCTTCGCTGATGAGAAATTAGAGGACAAAGCCTAAAATCTGAGCAGATTAACTTGTATTTTAGTGTGTGGACCTGTTATCTTAAGCTAATCTTCCTTAACTGCCCTCAATTAGCAGCAGAGGCTAACATTAGCTTAGCAAGAAGGCTAAAAACAGCTTCACACACCACAGCACAGGCTCATTCCGGCTCACGGAAGCTTCGCTGGTGCTAATTTTGAGGATAAAGCCTCAAATCTGAGCAGATTAACTTGTCTTTGTATTTGTAACCTGTATTTTACTGTGTGGACCTGTTATCTTAAGCTAATCGTCCTTAACTGCCCTCATTAGCAGCAGAGGCTAACATTAGCTTAGTGCAAAGTTCATTAGTTCAAAATTTGTTGTCACTAATTCACTTTCTGAAACATTTAAGTGACACTAGGAGCTCAATCTGGTTTCTGCTCAAGGTAGTGGGGGCTGTATTTGCCTATTCATCCACGTTCATAAATCTTTGCATTGTTAATGAGTGTTGAGGTTTAGGGACCATCTTGGGCCGTTTTTAGGACCTTGAGGCACGACAGTAATACATGAAGTATTTAACAATGCGCTGTTCAACATAGTTTAATGGTTTGAAGGATGATTTTAAGGGTAATAAGGTTTGAACATCACAAGTATATTCGAGCAGTCGTGGGCATACACCAACCTTAAAGGCACAGCAACCAAAGCAGCTGTTTAACCCTGCCTTTAAAAGAACATTAGAACCTTTTGGATTAAAACCTGACTGCTTTGCTTTCTGACGGCGACTGGTTACCAGCCGAGACCACGGGTTTCCTGTAGTACACCTTCAGATCCCATTAGGAAACCATCAAACGCATTTGGAATCAGTCCCAGAACATTGTTTTCTCTATGGGAATCCACACGGGTGTCACAAGTGGACGTGTAGAGTCTGAGCCCTTTAAAGCTCAAACACAGTGTTGATTGATGTATAACGTGTAACATGTCCTTTGAGTTTATACACTGGTCAGACGTAACATTCTGACCACCTCCTTGTTTCTACGCTCATTGTCCATTTTATCAGCTCCACTGACCGTATAGTTTCACTCTGTAGTTCTACAGTTACAGACTGTAGTCCATCTGTTTCTCTGATACTCTGTTACCCTGTTCTTCAGTGGTCAGGACCCCCACGGACCCTCACAGAGCAGGTACTGTTTGGGTGGTGGGCGATTCTCAGCACTGCAGTAACACTGACGTGGTGGTGTGTTAGTGTGTGTTGTGCTGGTGTGAGTGGATCAGACTCACACTACTAATTTTCTTTAGTAAAGAAAATGGTTCTGTGTAAAATCACGAACGCTCAAAGAACCTTTGTGTCATTAAAGGATTCCTTGCATGACAAGTGGCCCTTTAGATCGATGGAGATTGTGCTGTAGATGGTTCTCTATAGAACCTTTTTGAAAAGGGCTCAACCAAGCTCCAAAAATGGTTCTTTTATTGTAGCGAGCTTGACATCGTAATAGCGGAACTACTACTTTTGGTGCTATATAGAACCCTTTTCATCCACAGCGCAATCTCTGTCAATCTGAAGAAACCTTTCACCACACATAGAACCCTTTTATGGGTTCTTTGAGTGTTAATGGTTCTATACAGAACCCCCGAAGAACCATCTTTTTTAAAGAGTGTAGGTTGGTGCTTTAATATCAAACCACTCTAAGTGACTTTTAAAACATCCTATCCAGTTATGCAGAAATCATGAAAAGCTGGTGGAGTTGTCCTTTAACTCTAATGTAATTAAATGGAAATATATCCGTCTTTTTAGTGGTTACTGTAAAAATGCCTTTAATTAAATTAAGTAGCTGGAACAGGAGAAGTGGTTTAGACGCGGCGCCAGACGAAGAGCTGATTATTTCTCTGTTTGTTTGCTTGTTTTTCAGGTAAAGTTTCATTGAGATAGAGATCACACACACACACAGACACACACACACACACACACACACCCCTCACACTGAGCCCGTCAGTCATCGAGTGTGTTTACAGCAACCTGACCTGCTCAGCTTTTACTGACCGCCCCCCATGCGAAGCTCATCAGAGCGAGGTTCCATGAAAGGGAAATGACCCTGTGTGGAGGTTAAAGAGAACATGCCCCCCTCCACCCCCGCCGATTAACCGTAATGAGAGTGTGTGTGTGTGTTAATTATTAACGACTGGATCCAAATACCTGATTCAGCTCCGCGAGGCCCGACGAGAGAGAGATCGTCTTACTGCGGCCTCTAGAACCGCCGTTCCACACGCACACACAGATCAAAGTTATTTTACCTTACAGCAGCTGGAAACCACACTCTTAAAAAGATGGTTCTTCAAGGGTTCTTTAGTAAAGACTGTGGTTCTATACAGAATGATGACCATTCAAAGAACCATTTGCACGCTTAAATGGTTCTTTGCATGGTAAAATGGTTCTTCAGATTGATAGCGAATGTGTTGTGTATGGTTCTACACAGAACCTCTTTGAAAATGGTTCCATATAGCACCAAAAAGGGTTCTGCTGTTGGTGCAGGCTTGACATCGTAACAATAATGGAAGACATTTTGGTATACAAAACCACCCGCAACATTTTCTCCATCAGTATGAAGAACAAGTTCACCGCGTTGAGAACCCTTTAACCATGTAGATGGTTCTTTGAGTATTCATGGTTCTATATAGCACCATTTATAGCACCACTTTACACTTTTTAAGTGTGTAGAAAAGTGCATTTCCTAAAAATATTGAGTGCAGCTTAAGCAATTTTTGTCAAGTCACAAGCAGTTGCTACGCTGTTGCTATGGTATGCAAGGTGGTTGCTAAGTTGGTACTAGGTAAGTACACTTTATTTGGATAGTCTGTATCTTTTGTATAGCCTTGCATGTAACTAACAGTCAACTAAATATCTAGTAAATTAACCTTAATCTTCCCAAACTCTAATGCTCAACCCAAAGCCTAAACCTAATCCTAATCCTGGTCCTAACCCTAACTCTGTATGAGTTTGAGTCCTTGAGTTTCATCAGATAATTTGTTAGTAGTTTGAACACATAGATAATAAGAACCTTATGTACTTGGTATAATGTTTCAGGTGGTTGCTAGGGTGCCGTTTGCTATGTTTTGCTATGTTGTGGTTATGGTTGCCAAGTTGTAACTAGGTGGTTGCTACGATGTCATAGACGGTTGCTAGGGTGTTGCTATGTAGTTATTGTGATTATGTGTGTAGGTGTGCACACCCCCTACACATTTATATTACACTTGTGGTGTTGGGCTGAACCCGCAGGGAATGAAAGTGCGGAGGTGCTGTGTCCTTCACTGTTTTCCTCCTACATGGCCTGCTGTTAGTGTGGGTGTCTGTGTGGGTGTGAGGGTGTGTGAGGGTGGACAACATGGACAGGCTGCTGACTGGCTACAGCTGCTAAAGGGCAACCCTACTTGTGATATTTTAATAATCTGGTATTTTACATAAACTGTTGTGGCTTTATTGATTTAAATAACAATAAGGCGGTGGGCCCACCAGACCACTGAGTAACAAACACATCAAGGGTTAAACATGTTTGGTCAGTGGGTCCCTTTAAGACTCGATTATGCGGCTTCCGCCACTGTATGACACTCTTATCAATAAACATGGTTTAAAGCAGGAACAAAATTCAGGCTTCACCATGGCTGCTACTGTTTTCAGCTATGCTGCACACTTCTGTCCATTTCTTATCACCAGTGACCTTTAGTGGACAGTAGACTTAATGTAAAATGACTTTATAAGGAAATAATGAAATAAGGGAGGGACTTCAACTATCTAGCTGCAGTAAGTGACGGCCTTGTAGCCTCTCTGAATGCACCACATTACAGTTACCATTCATCAGCCTGACAGTTGGGGGCAGGCAGACTGTGGAAAACAAGGAGCTGCGTTGCTGCCAGGGCTTCTTTCCCTGAAGCCACATCATTTACAGCAGGATCAGCGGTATTAGTTGTGTCCTTGGAAAAGGACCAATCACATATCCATTTCACTTGCCAAAGGGTAAAACCTTAAACCCTCTATTGCACGATGTTGCCTCAGGGCAACAAACTCATTTTCCTCACTTTACAATAACATTATGCATATTCAAAAACAATGAAAGGGTTAACAGTAAAGGAAAGAGTTTGAGTAAGTGATACTATCGCTCATTTAAACACCTTTTTTACTGTTCAGTTTCTTTTTTTGTGTGTTATGAGAATTTGCAGAAATATGTTTGTTGCCTAGAAGCAACAATGTGCGACAGTGGAATGGATTTAGACAGTTACAAGCCGGGTCTCACCACTTCAGGTGTCACGGTTGGCTCCTCCCACCACTCCATGCGCTTTTTGTTTTGATCCAGCCCCCTTGTTTTGTGACTCTGCCCCTGATTGTTTCAAGCCCTGTGTTTGCCCCTTGTGTGTGGTGATCTTTGTATTGGTCTCTGTTGTTCGTTGGTGTCATCTGCTGCATTGGTTATTCTGGTTTATGTCATGTCTGTACATCGTTCTATCTGTATTGGCTCTATGACCCTGGACTGTTTTGACCATGACCCTGGATTTGCCCTTAATAAATCTTGCTTATGCGTCCGCCTCCTCGCTTCCCGTTACACCAGGGAACGCAGGTGTCACGCAATGTTGCCTCAAGACAACTGAGGGTCCTGCCCCCAATGGCCCAGTCAGTACTTCATCACTGAGCCAGCTGGTCTTTAAGGGGGGCTGGTTTAAAAAAATAAACAAAAGGGTAAATTTTTTTATTATTATTATTAGTAATAGTAGAAGTAGTATTCTTTTATCATAAAGGTGGTTCTTCAAGGGTTCTTTAGTAAAGAAAATGGTTCCATATAGAACCATGAACGCTCAAAGAATCCTTTACATGATTAAAGGGTTCTTTGTGTGGTGAAAAGGTTCTTCAGATTAATGGAAAATGTGTTTTATATGGTTCTATATAGAACCTTGTTGAAAGGGGATCTATGTAACACCAAAAAGGGTTCTTCTGTTGTTACAGGTTTGACATTGACACCTTTTTGGTGCTATATAGAGCCCTTTTCAAAAAGGTTCGATATAGAACCATCTACAACACGTTCTCCGTCAATGTGAGTAACCATTTAATGACACAAAGAACCCTTTAATCGTGCAAGACGTCTTTGGATGTTCATGGTTCTACAAAGAGCCATTGACTTCGTTAAAGAACCTTTGAAGAATGACCTTTCTAAGAATGTGTAGAATCCAGAATAGCATTTCTGTACAATGTTAGAAATAAAGGTTCTTCGTTCATCAAGGTACAAACAATGTAAATGTTCCCTCAATGGTTCTACAGTGGTTTTAAGGTCTGATTGTGGAGCTTAAATCAGTTTCGCCAGGTGAAAAGTTGGTATTTGTTCCTTTTCATAACCGAATGTTTTGAAACAGAACAGTAGAATAAAAGCCTGGAGGCGAGGCGAGGCGGGGTGTGTGGAGTCAGTACAGCTTAGACCAGATCATTTCAGTGGATTATGGTTCAGTTATGTTTACATTTATGTCATTTGGCTGACGCTCTTATCCAGAGCGACTTACAATTTGATCATTGTTACACAGGTAGGCGAAGGTGTTAGGAGTCTTGCCCATGGACTCTTATTGGTGTAGTGTAGGGTGCTTGTCCAGGCAGGTGATTGAACCCCAGTCTACAGCATAGAAGGCAGAGGTGTTACCCACTACACTAACCAACTACCATGTTCCCTGTTATGTTCCCTGACTAAAGGTACTGAGGGTCTCACCCCAGTGACAAGAGGGGCACTGACCCAGTGATGGTTTGGGACCTTTATTTCGGAGCGTGTACGGTATATCAGATTTCAGAGAGGAAGAGAAATGACCTAGAACCAGTTTCTAGTCCATTTGTGCCCTCATGACATACTGGACATACAAAACCAGCTTCACAGACAAGATTTCCTCCATTTTCAACAGCGAGCTCTTCCTTTAATTCAGTAATTCAGAGATATCTTACAGTCTTTTAGCCAATAACACACAATTTAAACACACGCAAATATTCACAGTCCTTATGCAGAACGAAACGTCATCTATCTAAACGGTCACAGTCAGGGAGGCGGCTGTCGGCTGGAGCGTATGGCTACTTTAATTAGGTGGGTCAAAGCAAAGCTCAAGTGTGTCTGTATGTGTATAGCATTGTCTTGTAGGCTTACTCTATGTTGTCTTATGGTACCAGGCTCATTACTTTGAATTTGAGCAGCAATTAAAAGGTCTAAGCGAAGCTGCAACCTCCATAGAACCATAGAATTAAAAAGGGTTGAACAGATCCTCCTACACTTCTCCTGAAAGTCTGAAAACCAAAGCGCTTAAAGTGGAACATCAGTAATTTTATGTAATAATTCAGTGGGTGGGATGTTAACACAGTCATTTAAAGAGGTTTGATGTGAAACGGTTCACTGTACACTCTTAAAAAAGATGGTTCTTCAGTGGTTCTTCAGTAAAGGCAGTTGAAGAACACTTAAAGAACCATTTGCATGCTTCAAGGGTTCTTTGCATTGTGAAATCACTCTCCAGGTTGATGGAGAATGTGCTGTCTATGGTTCTATATACAACCTCTATAAAAAGAGTTCCATCTAAAGAAACCTTGGAAAACCATGATAATCCAAAGAATGGTTCTCCGCGGCTATTCAGTATAATGGGGAATGTTTTTTATATGGTTCTAAATATCACCAAAAAGGGTTCTTCTATTGTTACAAGCTTGACTTTATCATAATAGCAGAACCCTTTTTGGTTCTATATAGAAGCATTTTCAAAAAGGGTCCATGTAGAGTCATATACAACACATTCTCTATCAGTCTGAAGAACCATTTCACTGTGTAAAAGCAATTTAATGACACTAAGGGTT
Source organism: Pygocentrus nattereri (assembly GCF_015220715.1). Taxonomy (NCBI): domain Eukaryota; kingdom Metazoa; phylum Chordata; class Actinopteri; order Characiformes; family Serrasalmidae; genus Pygocentrus; species Pygocentrus nattereri. The sequence continues at coordinate 4,064,928 of NC_051214.1, forward strand.
CTTTCAGTGGTTCTATACAGAACCATTTTCTTTCCTAAAGAACCCTTGGAAAACCATCTTTTTACGATGGGTAGAACCATGAAAATTCAAAGAACCATGGCTCTTCAGAATGTTGGTGAATGGGTTGTACATGCACCGAAAGTGTTCTTCTATTTCTCTTCTATATCTCTTTTTGATGCTATATAGAACCAATTTCAAGGAGGTTCTGCATAGAACCATCTGCAGCATATTCTCCATCAATTGGGAAAAAAAAATCATTTCATGATGCAAAGAACCCTTTAAGCAGGCAAATGGATCTATATGGAGCTCACTGTTCTAAATAGAACCATTACCTTTACTAAAGAACCCTTGAAGAACCACCTTATTAAGAGTGCAGAGAAACTTACTGATTTAAGATTGCTTTACAGTGGTGGTAATAGGAACCAGGGGTCACCATGTTTTCCACACAAATGTAGCTGTTTTGCTTACTAAGCAACGTTGATGGTAAAACAGAAGAAGTAAATTTTCTTTGGGGACTATTTTGCCTCTCAGCTCCTTGCATGCACCTCTCCCTCACAAATATATCTTTATGTATCTTATTGCTAAACTATCGTAAAGCAATGTTTTAGACATTCGGCATCATTTCACATGTTAACTTTCTGTGAGGGAGCTTAGAGGCATTCAGCACTCCAGACGTCTGGTTCCTATCACCACCACTGTAAAAAATGACTCAGCAAGGTTTTCTTAAGTGGAACATTTCACAACGAACCACTCTGAATGTCTTTGTCTACATCTTAAATTCTATTTTAACTTTAAGCCGACATTTAGGGGGCCCTTTTGTCCACAAACTGTGGGCCTCAATGTAAACTCTCTTACTGCGACTTTAACTGCATTAGCAGGTTGGCTAACATACTGGCTCAGCAGGCTAACTGGGATGTTAAAACAACTGCCTTGTGAGGAAAGATGGCAGTAATTTCTTACTGGGATCAACAATAACGTCGTCTTCTTTTCACCCTGGCAAACCAGTTCACCTTTTCTGACTGCATAGTAGGTGCTTGCGCTGTTTGGGATCGTGGCTAATTGTCCACAAACTGACCCATCCCATTCTCCGTTCACCACTGCGTTCTGCTTTACCTCAACTTTTAAAGCTTTAGGGAAAGCTTGGCAAAAATCTCCTTCAACCTAACGAGAAATTGTGGTTTAATATGCTATTTGCCGTGCTATGTGGTCGTCTGTAGCGTAGCATGAAACCCTTAGCCTCAACGCATTGATGGAATTCCCAGTTTTCACGATTTCCAGCTCATCAATGTTCCTTCGCTAAAAATACACGCCGTGCATTACGCAAATACGTTGTACAACCTGCCCGCTAGCCTAGCCGCTGATCTGTAAGCTGATAAATACAGTCGAGCTAGCTTTAGCGCAGCTCTTGCCTCTGCTGTTGTAGCTTAATTCAGCACAAAGTTGTTTCTCCTTTCAGCCTAAGAAAAGAAGCCAAACTGAGGTAAACTATATAGCCAGGTGGTTAATTCAGCTTGTAGCTTGTTCTCATTTATGACACTCTTATCCAGAGCAACTTACAATTTGATCAGGTAGGTGAAGGGGGTGTTAGGAGTCTTGCCCAAGGACTCTTATTGGTGTAGTGTAGGGTGTTTACCCAGGTAGGGATTGAACCCCAGTCTACAGTGTAGAAGGCAGAGGTGTTAACCACTACACTAACCAACCACATCTATTCTTCTCATCTGACGGGACATTTCTGTCGTTTAAGTAAGGAATTCTCTCCGCTGTGCTGCTGTTTTGGACACAGGTCCTGCAACTACGCAACAGCAGTATGATTTTCTGTTTCCTAGCAGCGTTAGCTTAGCGTTAGCATTCTGCTTTCTGTACAGCAACTGTAGTTTTTCAGAGGTTCCTCCCACTTTCAAAATACATCATCAGAAGGGGATTTTCCGAGGCTTTTAACTCAAAAATCTCACTTCTAACTCAAAAATCTCACTTTTAACTGGAAAATCTCACTCTGGGGGACTACTGCGGCACGTATTTCCATTGTGTAATCGAGCTAACTTTAGCATGGTGGCACATTCAATGTTGTGGCTAGCCTGCCTAGTTTCAATTAGCCACGACAAAGTCAGCAGCATTTCAAACTGGAAACTGGACATTATGTAATGAAACGAAACAAACAGCAGTGAATAATTTATGTATTTTGAATATTTGCCGTTTAAGTTGGAGGGGATTTTTTTTTAGCAGCATGCTATCAGTGGAGCACAGGCAAGTCAACTGGCGAACAACTGCGCTCCACTATTCTATCTGTTTTAATTCTATGCACAGGCCACACCCTCATCACTGGCCATTCTAGAACCCTTCCAGAACTTCGAGAACACAGATCCAGCCGACTGGAATCCAGACCCCATTCCACCACCCTGAACCGAATCACTAGGACACATACACACAGTAAAACATGCAGGCAGAGCTTTAAGAACGAGAGAACGGCTTCTGCGCTCGTCCGCCATCCCTCCGTCTCTCGTCTAGTGCTCTTTTCTTTACAGTAGACCACACAGAGGAGTGAGCGGTGGGCAGGGATTTAGCCAGCCAGTCGCAGAGCTCTGTTCGCTTCGGTTCCGGCGAAATCCTCTTCAGTGTTTGTCCAGAGAAGAAGATTGTCCATCCTTACCGGGGTGCTTACGGAATTATTTCCTAGGGTCTTTCAGTTTTCCAGCTGAAAACCACTGATAGGACCTACAGTGTTTTCTTTTTTTCCAGCACATCAGTAGTAAACATATTGAGGTTGTCCAGTAGTCAAGCTTTTAAAAAAAAGGCAGCAAAGAAAACTTAAGTTAAATTAAACGGACCCCTGATGTTGGAAGAGGCAGGGATGAATCGATGATGACCGATCCATCTACGGCAGGTATTCAGAGCCCAGCAGGGTCATGACAGAAGTGAAGATAAAGAGGAGAAAAGAGATAAAAATGAAGGGCGTGGTACTTAAATCTGTCCTAGAGCGCTCCTTATCCTAGTGGTTTGAAGCAGAGGAGAACAGGCTGAAGGTTCTGTCCTCTCCTGACCGGGTCAACTGAGCGAACTTCTCCGCCAATTTTCTGTTTTATTTTGCAAACAAAAAGGGGAGGGGGGTTGGGGGGGTGGGCGCGGGACGACTGACCCTCGCTCATCCGACGAGCGCAGTTCCCTGGAGTCTCATTGTTGGGCTGTTGCCGTGGCGGTGCTGTGGGTGTGTGGCAGGCTGTTGGACCCTGAGGACGCCAGAGAGAGGGCGGAGCTCGAGGTGGAAACGGGCCGAGGAGCTTGGCACCTACAAACATACAACAGAGAGTGACATCATCATGAGATACACTAGAAGTCCAAATATGATGAGGGTGCACATCGTAAAACATTATAACTGCCACAGAAAAGCATTGACCAATAGTGTTGGACAGTCTGGAGCAGCAGCACATGAGCCTACGGTCACCAAGCCCAATGCCCAGTGTGGGCTAGAGGGGTATAAAGCCCCCCAGCATTGGCCTGCGTAGCAGAGGAAATGGGCTCTCCAGTGTTGGAGCTTCATCCAGTACCTTTGGAAATGAAAGGCATTCATAGGGATTTAATAAAGCTTCACACCAGATGTTGGAACATTGCTGTGAAGATTTGATTGCATTCAGCCACAAGTGCATTAGTGAGCTCAGGCACTGATGTTGGACGGCTAGTTCCGGATCACATACTTGAAGTAGCTGTCTAAAAGGTCTGTCCAAATATTTTTGTCATATAGCATATTTCTGAATTCATCATTCAAACCGGACTCCTTGAGTTCGGAGGTCAGGGGTGTCTAAATGTGGCAGCGGTGTATGAAATGTGCACCTCTAGTTTCTCTCAGGAGCTACAAAGCTAATGTAGCTAACAAGTTATGGCAGCTTATATCCCACCAATTAGCAAAAATGGGCAAAAGTGTGTCGCATTAAAAGTATGTCACAGTAGTAAAAGCCTAAGCCTAATTCTGTCCATACATTTGTCCATTTTTATAGATATACAAACATTACAGATTAGCCTTATAACTCCAGCAAAACTAAAGAAGCAAACTACAAACACCAAAGATGTCTTTATTTGAGGCGCTAATTTGAGGTACATTTATCATAAAGGCAAAACTGTCTCAACTGGATTTAAATCTGATATTTTTATTATTTTTTTATTTTTTATTAATTATTTGTTTGAAGGGGAATTCCCCTGAAATATTTGCACAATTGAATGGTCAAAAGTCAAAAAGAAAGTGGAGTCAGAATTGTTCACAGTAGCTGTGATAGGAACCAAACGTCCACCTCGTGAGAAGATTTTGGGCTAAAACCTATTTTGGACAAATTCCTGGCAGGAGGGATACAAAAGAAAACTTTCAGATTTACCACTTTTTCAGCACCATCAATTTTTCCATAGATACTCAAAAGACCCGTCTAGGTTCTCTGGTGGTTCCGGATAGTAAATAAAATGTCTACATTTGTGATGTAGTCAGGGTGACCCCTGGTTCCCATCGCCACCACCGTACAGAAATCTGAGTCTCTACAATCAACCATGTCACACCAAATAGCATTTGAATCACTGTTTACATCTCAAATACAGAACTACACTCACTTAAACTTGATTACACCTCAGTGGAATTCCCCGTTTAAATCTTTCACCCAATGACACAGTGACACAGTGTATGACCCATTTATGATGATCACTCACACCAAAGGGCTCTGCAGAAACTCAACGAGACTAAATGATTAACCTAATCACGCACTTAGGAAAGATTTTGCCTCTCCGTGTCTAATCCCAACACATGGCTAATCCCAGATTACAGTATGCATCAAACACCTCAACAATAATCCTAATTCAATCCAGTTAATCGGCACTCCGCATGTGTTTTTACCAGGCTTGGCCTTCACGGAATAGCATGAACCAGAGGTCTACATTTTTGCCCTATTCCAACTCCCAACACACCTGAGCCAGGTAATTGAGTGCTCTTGGGATCTTGGGAGCTTAGTCCTATTACAGCAACCTGATCATAGTTATACGGCAAAATATGAACAATAAAATCTAACCAGACCAGGCCACTTTGTCCCGTTTGAATTCTCCCGTTCCACCTTAAACAGTGCCTGAGGTGCCAGAATGTAACTGCTGCACCATTTAAGGTGGAATGGAAAATTTTGAACAAGGGGCTGGAGAATCAGAAACTTCAGCCTCGGGACTTTTTAGTGTTTCAGTTTCTCACTGCAGATTAAACGTATCAGGAAACCAGCTGGAGTGACTATAAACACTAATCAGTCCATTCGTCTACAGATTATTGATGTCCGTCTTAAATCTCTCTCTTTGCCGTTTCGTAGCTACTAGCTGGGCAAGACCGTCTGTGTTGCTATGGTGACCAGGAGTCTGCGCTGATCTTCAGGGTTAATCAGCAGTTCTACATGAACTCCAGCGTTTAAGACCATTTACTGTTAAACTGTGTTGAAGGATCAGCAGAGCTTTATTTTACTGAGCTATTTATTGCTCCCTTAACCCCTCTAACGTTATTCTACAGCATTGCATTGCGGTTCACCCTCACAGCTAATGCCATACTGACCATGACCGTGATTTCCTGACCCGGTTGGCCGCTGTTTTCTCTCGGTATGAAGCATTGTCCAATAGCACGTCTCGGCTTGGCTCCGCCTCTGAGTTTGCCTTTGGGAAGTCCATTTGAAACAGGGTGGGCGGAGTCATGTCCAGCTCCAAAATCATGATGTTCTCAGCCTGAGGTCAGGGACAAAACCCACAGCAAGCATCAGTGGAGGTCATTTCACAAAAAATAGGAGGACTAGTTGTACCCGGTGCCTGCCAAAAAGCATCTGAAGCTTACAAAAAAATTATCTGGTGCTCACTTAATAGTGTGTGGTGAGCACCATATATTATTTGGTGTGCATCAGATACTAGTTCATGTGCCCCAAACAGTACCTTGAGCTCAACAAAAAGTCTCTGGTGCTCAACAAAAAAGTATATGGTGCTCACCTAATAGTGCCAGATATTATTTGATACCCATCAGATACTAGTTCATGCGCCCCACATAGTACCCGGTGCTCACAAAAAAAAGTCTCCAGTGTTAACCAAAAAAAGTGTGTGGTGAGCACCAGATACTATTTGGTGCGCATCACATATTAGTTTGTGTGGACAATAGAGTACCTAGAACTCAACAAAAGTATCTGCTGCTCACCTAATGTGTAGTGAGCACCAGATACTATTTGGTGTGCACCAGATACTAGTTCATGTGCATCAAACAGTACCTGGTGCTCAGCAAAAAGTATCCGGTGCTCACCGAATAGTATCTGGTGCTCACTGAATATGTCCGTTTTTACTACGTCCTTCTCTCTTTTTCAGTCCCTCTCATTCTCACTTTCCAAAACAATCGTACCCTGTATCTGGAGTGGGCTCCCATCGCTATGGCAACCCTGGCGAACTGGCTGATCGGTCGCTTGTAGCCCACTGCGGAGGCAGGTCGCCTCTTCATCTGGGTGAACTTACTGAGAGAGAGAGAAAGAAAGAAAGAAAGAAAGAAAGATAGAAAGAAAGAAAGAAAGGACATGAAAGAGAGAGACAATGAAAGGTGACAGGGAGAAAGGAAAGAAAAGAGAAAGAGAGCAAAAGAGTGAATATACAAGAGAGTGAGAAGAGACAGAAAAAGGGAAAGAAAGAGAAAGAGATGGAGAGAGAGGAAGAAAAGAGAGAGAGAGCGAAAAAGAGAAGGAAAAAAGAGGCCAAGATTCTTTTAACAAAAATAACACAAACTCCAGTTTATGACAAAAACAGCATTACTCTGTGTGTGTGTGTGCTGGGGGGTGTAAATGAGTGTGTGTGTGTGTGTGTGTGTGTGTGTGTGTGTGTGTGTGTGTGTGTTTCTGCTGAATGCTCCTCTGTTCTCACACAAGAGCATCTGATATCAGCACTGAAGTTGTCTGTCCTGGTTTATATTCTGTATCATGGCGTGTGACCATGTGACTGAACGTCACCGTCTTTATACGGCTTCTGTGATTCCACAGTGGAAAAGAACAGGCCCGAGCCGGTCGCCACGGCAGTGGACACATCTGGCAACCCTCCAAAGCAGGACAAAAGCAGCTGTTGTTGTGTGGAACATACATAACACCAGACGTTTCTGTTACAGTTTAACCGGCACAAAGCTCTGCTATCAACCCAGGCCTTTAAACAAAGCCTGCAGCATTTCTCATAAACAAAAACACTGCAATGGCAGTGATACAGTATTCATATTACGAAGTTCACTTCACAAAACAAACTCTTCTTCTTTTTATTATTATTATTATTATTATTATTATTAATATCACAGGCCACAGTTTTCAAGCTAAATCCATGAAACAGAAATAATAGCGCACTTGCACTTTTGGGACATATCAGACTGTATAAATGAATGGAGGGATGTTTGAAAAGCTCGGCCACAAACGGCGTCACAATGGACACTCATGGACATTGCTTACAAAGTCACAGAAATACTAGCATCCATCATAGCAACCCCCTAGCAACCATATGATTACAATTATTATAATCTAACAACACCTAAGCACTCGCCTCCAATACCATAGCAACCACACAGCAACACAGAAACCCCAGGCAAACCCCTAGCAACAACATAGCAACACCCTAGCAACCACCTGGAATACCCAAGCAACCCCCTAGCAATCATATGAGGTACAATGATAATAATATAACAACACCTAAGCACTCACATCCAATACCATAGCAACCACACAGCAACACAGAAACCCAAGGCAAACCCCTAGCAACAACATAGCAACACCCTAGAAACCACCTGGAGTACCATTGCAACTCCTCAGAAACCGCACGAGATAGCATAGTAATCAACTAACTACACCAAAGCTTTTGGTACACCTTGCTAGTAATAGGTTGGACCCCCTTTTCTTCGTGACAGACATTCAACAAGGTGTTGGAAACGTTCCTCAGAGATTCTGGTTGGTTATTAGAGTTCCTGCTGCCTTTCTATCATCTGGAACCAGTCTGCCCATTCTCCTCTGACCTCTCACATCAACAAGGCATTTTCGTCCACACAACTGACCGCTCACTGGATATTTCCTCTTTTTCGGACCGTTCTCTGTGAACCCTAGAGATGGTTGTGCGTGAAAATCCCAGCAGATCAGCAGTTTCTGAAATACTCAGACCAGCCCGTCTGGCACCAACAACCACGCCACGTTCAAAGCCCCTTAAATCCCCTTTCTTCCCCGTTCTGATGTTCGGTCTGCACTTCAGCAAGTCGTCTTGACCACCTCTACATGCCTAAATGCAGAGTTGCAGCCGTGTGATTGGCTGATTAGCTGTTTGTGTTAACAAGCAACTGAACCTGTACCTAATAAAGTGGCCGGTGAGTGTATATGGAGAGAAAAACTGGCCTTCTCTACTGTGAAAGGTCACTCACTTCTCAGCGGGGACGAGAGGTTGGAACTTCCACTGGTCCTCCTCAGCATCAAACACCAGCCGGTTCATGATCTTATTCTTCTCCTCTGGAGGAATGAAGTTCTCTATGATCAGGTACCTGAACACATACACAGATTACAGCGCCTGGACATACAAGCAGCTCTTCTCTCCCAAAAAGAGGATCCTTTAAAGGGAAACTCCACCAGTTTAAAACATTTCTGCATATTTACAGGGTTAACATAAAGGAAGTCCTTCAGAGAGGTCTGGTGAGGAATGATCTGCTCTACGTTTCTGACTGTACGCGTGTGGGTTCTCTGGTGGTTCTGGATGGTAAATAAAATGTCTATATCTGTGTTGTAGTCATGGCGACCCCTGGTTCCCATCACCACCACTGTAAAGACCTCTGAACCATTTCGCACCAAACCGCTCTAAAATCACTTGGCTTACACCTCACACACTGCGTACTCACTTGAACTTGAGTTCTCTCGTGAGCTCGTTCTGCGTCTGTTCCAGCTCCTGTCTGGTTCTAATGTGCTCATCATTAACGTCCTGGATCTCCGCCTTCACTGCCTGCAGCTTAGCATACAGCTACAGAGAGAGAAAGAGAGAGAGACAGAGACAGAAATGAGAGTGAGAGAGAGAGAAATGAGAGAGATGAGAGGGCGAGAAAGAGAGAAATGAAAGAAATGAGAGAGAGAAATGAGAGAGGTGAGAGAGCGAGAAAGAGAGAAATGAGAGAAATGAGAGAGAGAAATGAGAGAGGTGAGAGAGCGAGAAAGAGAGAAATGAAAGAAATGAGAGAGAGAAATGAGAGAGGTGAGAGAGCGAGAAAGAGAGAAATGAAAGAAATGAGAGAGAGAAATGAGAGAGGTGAGAGGGCGAGAAAGAGAGAAATGAAAGAAATGAGAGAGAGAAATGAGAGAGATGAGAGGGCGAGAAAGAGAGAAATGAGAGAAATGAGAGAGAGAAATGAGAGAGGTGAGAGAGCGAGAAAGAGAGAAATGAGAGAAATGAGAGAGAGAAATGAGAGAGGTGAGAGAGCGAGAAAGAGAGAAATGAAAGAAATGAGAGAGAGAAATGAGAGAGATGAGAGGGCGAGAAAGAGAGAAATGAAAGAAATGAGAGAGAGAAATGAGAGAGGTGAGAGAGCGAGAAAGAGAGAAATGAGAGAAATGAGAGAGAGAAATGAGAGAGGTGAGAGAGCGAGAAAGAGAGAAATGAAAGAAATGAGAGAGAGAAATGAGAGAGATGAGAGGGCGAGAAAGAGAGAAATGAAAGAAATGAGAGAGAGAAATGAGAGAGATGAGAGGGCGAGAAAGAGAGAAATGAGAGAAATGAGAGAGAGAAATGAGAGAGATGAGAGGGCGAGAAAGAGAGAAATGAGAGAAATGAGAGAGAGAAATGAGAGAGATGAGAGGGCGAGAAAGAGAGAAATGAGAGAAATGAGAGAGAGAGAAATACAGAGTAAGAGAGAAAAAGAGTGAGAGAAAAGAGAGGGGGAGAGATAAAGGGAGAGAGAAAGAGAGAGACAAAGTAAGAGAGAAAGAGAGAGTGAGAGAAAGGAGAGGGAGAGAGATAAAGGGAGAGAGAAAGAGAGAGAGAGAGACAGAGTAAGAGAGAAAGAGAGAGTGAGAGAAAGGAGAGGGAGAGAGATAAAGGGAGAGAGAAAGAGAGAGAGAGAGACAGAGTAAGAGAGAAAGAGAGAGTGAGAGAAAGGAGAGGGAGAGATAAAGGGAGAGAGAGAGAGAGTGATGTCTTGGTCAGTGATGTGTGGACGTGTTTGTGGAAGCTGTGTCAGATCTGCTGCTCTGTTGTCCACGGCAACAAAATTGGAACGTGGATGGTTCCTGTGTAGGATCGGGCCAGTCACAGATGGTCTCCTGGGCAACCACTATCCCAATATCCCCCTCCAGCTGACCTCACACACACACACACACACACACACACACACACACACACACACACACACACACACACATTCATTCATTCATCTGTTCATCAACATTCCTTTAATAAAGTCACTCATTCATTTAAGTTCCGTTACCTTCATACATTCATCATACATCCATCCATCCATCCATCCATCCACCCACCCACCCATCCATCCATCCATCCATCCATCCATCCATCCATCCATCCATCCATCCATCCATCCATCCATTTGTCCTTTCCAAGGACAGGAGCTTCATGCAGTGAGTGACAGGTGAGAGATCCAATCAGTGTCATCATACAAAAACCAGCTGAAGCACAGCCAATCAGAGCGCTGTTCACGCTGTGGGGGTTAAGGAGAAGAGCGAGGTCAGCAAGGGCGGATGTGGAGGTCAGAGAAGTGAGAGGCTGTTACTGGACTGGTGCAGGGATGGAGGGTAATGGTCAGACAGGTAGTGCAGGGGGCTGGTGGAGTTATAGGTGGAGTTTAAGTTGATTGGGCACAATTCATGTGTGCATGATACGTCCTGTCCAACGGCCTGAGCTTGGGTAGTGCGTACAGTTCTGTGATTTCCTCTGTTTTTGTCACACTTACAACCTGAGTAATCTCAAAAAATTATATATATATATATATATATATATATATATACACACACACACTCACCGGCCACTTTATTAGGTACAGTTCAGTTGCTTGTTAACAAAAATGGCTAATCAGCCAATCACACGGCCGCAACTCACTGCATTTAGGCCTGTAGAGGTGGTCAAGACAACTTGCTGAAGTGCAGACCGAGCATCAGAACGGGGAAGAAAGGGGATTTAAGGAGCTTTGAACGTGGCGTGGTTGTTGGTGCCAGACGGGCTGGTCTGAGTATTTCAGAAACTGCTGATCTGCTGGGATTTTCACACACAACCATCTCTAGGGTTTACAGAGAACGGTCCGAAAAAGAGGAAATATCCAGTGAGCGGTCAGTTGTGTGGATGAAAATGCCTTGTTGATGTGAGAGGTCAGAGGAGAACGGGCAGACTGGTTCCAGATGATAGAAAGGCAGCAGGAACTCTAATAACCAACCAAAATCTCTGAGGAACGTTTCCAACACCTTGTTGAAAGTCCGCCACGAAGAATTAAGGCAGTTCTGAAGGCAAAAGGGGGTCCAGCCTTTTACTAGCAAGGTGTACCTAATAAAGTGGCAGGTGAGTGTACATACATGTATATATATATTTATTATTATTATCATCCATTTCCAAAAACGATCCATATGCAAAAACGTTGGCCAACACTAAGTGGCCCTGTGGGAAAAAGTAAAAGCCCCATTAATTAACAAATTAACCAAATTTACTGGATAACCAGGATCAGTTAAACCAGGCTCACCCTAAAAGGCCTCAACAAGCTGCGTGCTGTACTTTTCATTGGTGCAATAAAATAATGCACCAGACATGTGTTTATTCAGGCCTTTCCCTGGACACACACTTTGTGTTAAGTATTACAAGCAACCCCGTTTGCTTTTCAACCTCCTCCTGTCTCTGACGTAGCTTTCAGAAGTGATGTGATTAGCAGGTTAGCCTTAGCCTAGCCTAAAGGATAAATTACAAAACAGCTTCCAGTCACGCAGCCAGCACTACGTTAACCTGGCCAACCAGCTACACAAACTAGTCTGAACTAGCCAGTTAGCAGAGAAGCATTAGTGTTTGTGCTAGCATTAGCGTTAGCATCAGTGGCGTAGTCGATGACGGAGGAAGTGTAAAACAGACAAACCTTTTTATACTGATAAAGGGAAGAGGGATGTCCTCAGGGTCAGGGGTGACATCCAGGGGTCAAACAAAGCAAAGAACAGAGGAGTTAGGGACCGGAACACAAACTGACAACATGAAGGGACCGTGTGTGTTGTGTGTACCATGTAGGGAGAAATCTAGTTCTTCCACTCAGTGGCGCCGTATGACTGGGCCCAGTGTGCCTGGCGTCGGCAACCCAAACCTTAAGAAGAGTCATTTTGTCTTTTCCACAAAAATCAAACCACCTTGGGAGCCACAACACTTTATGTCCATTTTACCATCTTTGCTGTGAATGCGTCTCAGTGTGTGCTGATGTGCGAGTTTAGGATTAAAAATAGAACATAAATAAAAACACAGACTTACTTTGCTTTAAGCTTCAGCTCAGCTACAGCCGCTTTTCTCGCATCTCCAGCAGGAAACTTTTTCGCAAAAGTGGAACAGTTTCTTGTAAAACGTCTCTCAATGTTCGTCTTTTTATGAGGCTGATGTCGCTTCTCATTCGCCAGCTTCTTGTTCTAATTTTCCCGTTCCCGTTTTTCCTTAAACGGTGCCTGAGGCGCCAGAATGTAACTGCTGAAACATTTAAGGTGGAACGGGACTATCTGAACAAGAAGCTGCCTCGGGACTTTTTTAGTGTTTCAGTTTCTCACTGCAGATTAAACGTATCAGGAAACCAGCTGGAGTGACTATAAACACTAATCAGTCCCTTCGTCTCCAGATTATCGATGTCCGTCTTAAATCTCTCTCTTTGCCGTTTCGTAGCTACTAGCTGGGCGAGACTGTTGTCGGTGTTGCTATGGTGACCAGCCGTCTGCGCTGATCTTCAGGGTTAAAGGGTGAATCAGCAGTTCTACATTAACTCCAGCGTTTAAGACCATTTACTGTTAAACTGTGTTGAAGGATCAGCAGAGCTTTATTTTACTGTAGAGGAGGATTATTTTATTATTACCTGCTGATCTGATTCAGCTGAGGAACCACAACAGGGCAGTAAAAGAGGTACATGCTGCTCCGGTGTTGCATCTCTCAGCTGCTGATCATTTTTGAGGATGGAAATGAAAACTGTTCCTCTGAAAGCGGCTGCAGCAGCAGCTTTAAAGCACACACTGCACAACTTTAGTCAGCAGTGCTGAAACGCAGACACGGAGGCTATTTCACTCCGTTTGACAAAGATTATTCCTTTCTTAACTGCCGCTGCTCATCGTCAGCTGACAAACCACTGAAACTGAGATGAGGCTGCTATTGACTCAAACCTGAACATTCGAGTGAGCTGTACACACTCTACTCATCACTGTTGTTACTGTCGCTGCTCTATCATAAGCAGGGTTATCCTGCACGGAGAACTTCCACGAGAAAAAATGCGGAAATGTGAAAAGGGCCCACTGAGGTGCCAAGAAGGATTTGTTTCGGTTTCAGTCTTTCATGTGCTTTTGTTTTGGTTTCAGTCTTCCATGTGCTCTTGTTTACTTGTCCATGTGCTTTCTTTGTTTTGATTCTTCCCTGCCCTGCCCCCTTGTTTCTTGACTCCGCCCCTGATTGTAACCACCTGTTTTCCACCTGTGTCACGTTAACCGTCGTTATCCCTGTTGTATTTGAGCCCTGTGTTTTTTACCTAGTCCCTTGTTGGTCTTTGTTTGATGTGTAGTTCTGTGTTTCTGTTTATTATGTCTGTACCCCGATCTCTCCGTGTTGGCTCCTTGACCCTGGACTGTTCTGACCCCGAATCTGGATTTGCCCCAAATAAATCTCACTTATCTCTGCATATGCGTCCGCCCCCTCATCGCTCCCAAACGTTACAACGTGAAACCGGTTCCTCGCTTTTACTTAGTAAATGAACCGGATTCCATGTGTCCTAAACGAAGTGAACCTGCTTTCTGTGATGTAAAGTATTTTGTTACCGTTCACAGTGTTTGTGCGCTGCTGTCACCTTTTTTAGTTTTTTAGTCTTGGCCTCCACTTCCTGCTGCAGGGAGGAGAACGTTTCTCTCAGCTCCAGCGTCTCGTCGTCCTGGACCAACATCTGCTGCTGCATCTCGCGCTCCTTCCGCGTCTTCACATGCACAAACACACATAAGGACAGGCATGAGTAATATTACACAGAGCATTCTGATGATCAAGGCCTTTGTTTTTGTCTTAAAAGGCCAAACAGTAAACCCTGTAAAATAAGTCTTTAAAAAAGCTGAGATTAAAAAACTCAGTTTCTTAGTGTAAAGCATGAGAAGTTAAAGGGGAATGCCCCTGATTTTCCTGGTTTAATGTGAAAGGCTGTCAGAGTGGTGGTGATAGGAACCAGACGTCTGAAGAGTTTAATGCCTCTAAAAGCCTCACAGACATTTGTTCCATGAAATAGTTACAAATAGGCTTCTTGACACTGTTTTACAATAATTTAGAGAGAAGCTTTTGAAATATAAATATACTATTTACACCGGTCAGGCGTAACATTCTGACCACCTCCTCGTTTCTACGCTCACTGTCCACTTTACCAGCTCCACTTACTGTATAGCTGCACTCTGTAGTTCTACAGTTACAGACTGTAGTCCATCTGTTTCTCTGATACTCTGTTACCCTGTTCTTCAGTGGGCAGGACCCCCATGGACCCTCACAGAGCAGGTACTATTTGGGTGGTGGATCATTCTCAGACGTGGTGGCGGTGTGTTAGTGTGTGTTTTTATTTTTTTTCATGGACTGACCCCTGGTTCCTATCACCACCACTGTAAAGAGATCTGAGTGTCTATAATCAACCATTTCAAACCAAACCACTCTGATTAACTCTCTGATTAAATTAGGCAGAAATGTTGCCAAATCAGTGAAATTCCACTGTAAAATACACATTATTATGTTATAAATGGCCAAAATGTCTTCATTTATTACTATATTGATTACTATATATTTTTTAATCAAGTAATGAATGAATAATTATCTAAATCAACAACTGTCAAACTTTTTTTTAGCCTCAGGCTCCCTTTGTGCCACTGCGCCTCCCCATGGCTCAATAAACGAGAACGTTCCCAGAACCTTG